>NC_081411.1:805491469-805791469 GCF_030272615.1 Cryptomeria japonica
ATGTAAAGAAACATGCTTGTCAAGAACGAAGTAATGTAGACTAAATAATATCATTCAATACCATATACTTTAATGAAGATATGCTAACACATTATCCAATTTAGAAGAAGGAAAAGGTACAAAGAGAGAGAAAGAGGGAGAGAAGGAAAGAGAAAGAGGCTAAGCATGGTATCTATGAAGGTGCATAGCATTTATAGGTTCCTTGAGAGGTATACCTTCTACATCTACTATCCTGTAAGTACCTGATCCATAGACCTCGACAATGATGTATGCCCCAAGCCCATTAGGGCTGAATTTTCCTTTCTCCCTGGGTAAAGCATGCACATTACACTGATTCTCATAAAGCACTAGATCACCTACCAAGAAGGAACGTTGAATAAATTTATCATTATAGCTCCTTTGCAAAGTTTTATGATATGATTGAATATGCTCAAGAGATTTTATATGATGTTCATCAAGCATTTAAATTTGTTGAAGTCTTTGTTCTCTATAAGAATCATCATTCATTATACCCCTAAGAGAAAATCTCAGAGAAGGAATTTCTAACTCCAAAGGCATAATGGCATCAACACCATAAATAAGATTATAAGGAGTACAACCTGTAGCAACACGTACACTTGTCTTATAGGCCCAAAGAGCATAGGTTAATTGAGTATGCCAATCCTTACCATTCTTGTTCACAGTCTTTCGAAGAATCTGTTCAATTATCCTATTCGAAGACTCGGCTTGACCATTTGATTAAGGGTAATAAGGTGTATAAAATTTATGTTGAAAATGATATTTCTTGAGAAACTTCTTCATATCCTTATTTTTAAATGACTTTCCATTATCCAAAACTAAGGTGGAAGGTATTCCAAATCGAGAAATAATTTTTTCAAAAATGAAGTGACAAATTACTTCAGCGATAGTGGATTGAAGAGGAACAACTTCCACCCACTTTGAAAAGTAATTAGTTGCAGTTATGATGAAGGCATGTCCTTGGGATGAAGGAGGAGATATTTTACTAACAAGATCCAAACCCCATGTAGAAAAGGGCCAAGATGCTACTTGAGATCGAAGCTCTTGGGTAGGGGCATGGATCAAATTGCTATGTTGTTGACACTGATGACATTTCTTAACAAATGCGAAGGAATCCTTTTCCATGGTCTACCAATAAGATCCCATTCGAAGAAACCTCTAAACTAAGGATCTACCCCCAAAATGCCCCCCACAAGCACCTGAATGTGCTTCCTGAAGGGCAATAGGGATTTTAGTTTTGTTGAGACAACGGAGGCGAAGACCATTATAACCCCTCTTATAAATAGTATTAGAAAGGATAATGTATCTAGCAGCCAACTTGCGGATCCCATCCCTAGTATTCTTGTTTGAAGAGTAGAGAAAGGTACCATCATTAAAATATTTCATGATATGCGAGCACCATTCATCAGAATCTATAATGCAACAATATGCCACATCACTAGGATTATCAACAATAGATGGGGTAGTGAAGTTGTGAATAGTGAATTTAAGATCTACCAAGGGATCCTCTAAAGATATAAGAGAAGATACACATGCCATTGCATCAGCATGTCGATTATATTTCTTAGGAATAGGTTCTATGGTATAAGAATCAAATTTTTGTAACAAGGATATAGCTAAATCTCTATATTGTGATAATTTGTCTTGCTTAGCTTGATAAACTCCTATCACTTGTCTTATGATTAGTTGAGAATCTCCATAGATATGTAGATATTTTATATTTAATGCTAAGGCTTCTTTAATTCCTACTATAAGAGCCTTATATTCAGCAATATTGCTGGTACACAAGAAATTGAGACGATATGATAAAGGGATAGGCTTCTTTTGAGGAGAAATTAAGATCACCCCTGCCCCCGATCCTGTATGACATCTACAACCATCAAAGTACAATTCCCAAGACTCATCAATCTCAATAGAGAAAATGTATTCATTGGGAAAGGACTCTAGATTAGGTAGGGAGAAGGGTGAAGGAGCCTCAACTAAGTGATCACTTAATGCTTGACCCTTTATTGCCTTCTATGAGACAAACTTAAGGTCAAACTCGGTCAACATCATAGCCCACTTAGCTAAGCATCCAAAGAGGTCAGATTTAGAGAAAAGATGCTTGATAGGGTCAAACTTAATGATAACGTAGACTTCAACATTCAAAAGGTAATGCATTAACTTTTGGGTTGTAAAGACCAAAGCAAGGCACTGCCTTTCTATTGCAGAATATCAGACTTTGTAATCAACTAGAGTGTGGCTTATATAATAAACTAGACATTCTCTACCATTCTTATCATGTTGTGCCAATAAGGCTACAAGAGCATGAAGGGAAGCAGATGTGTATAATGTTAGGAACTGGGAAGGACAACTGAGAGGGGGGGGTGAATCAGTTGTCAATAAATTGCAACCCAAAACAAATTCCAACTTAAAACCCAATTCTAGTAAAACAAATTAACAGTTATAATATTACCGGTACAACTTAATGCATGAAACAAAAAGAGAAACAACATCCACAACACATGACACAAATATTTTGACGTGGAAACCCTATAAGGAGAAAAACCATAGTGGGAAACCTTACCCACAATCAGATGATACTACTGTAGATAGTAAGTGAATACAATAATGGGGTTTGCACATGCATAAAGGCCAACCACCTAGAGCTCACTTCCCAATAGCAAAATTAGGAGTCATGCTGACTACATAGTTGGATGGTTAAATCCAATAATCAATGTACTATTTCAATTTAGCATCTTCAATGCCGGATTTAGTACTGGTTTAAGCTCTGTGCATGAGGACCAAACACCTTCATAACCTTTAACAACCTTCCTTCAACCTTCAAATGATATCTGCATGATTCACACAAGGATCTGTTTGTTTTCTCTCTTCATAATGATCTTCAATATACACACACACTCACACACTTCTTCAAAATAAGATCTTACAATTATTTATACAAAACCTAAGACCTAATCTTTAGGTCAGCTCCCAAAAGATATTACATTTAAATCAATTACAAAATAAGTCTTGGTGTAATACAATATGTTGAACTCAATACATTTACACATTATCCAATTAATAAATCATTTTCAAATCATGTTGTGCTGATCTAGAACATGTTTTCCTATGCTGGTTCATAACTTGGTCCTATCTGTCAGTTAAGGCAAATATGTGAACCTGATCAGACCAATATGCAAAACGCCAAATGCAAACATCCAATCCATGTCTTTGACATAACCAAATGATCTCCAAATGATAACAAGTCATCATCAACTTCCTGAGTTGCCGGTGAAACATATACCGGTAACTATGCATAAGCCAATATCCATGTCGGGACCACAATGTGTCAGTTCATCAATAAACAAATATAACCAGAGTGCCAAATCAATAATGTAGACCTCCAGGAAGATAAATGTTGACATCAATGACAAAACCAATGCAACACATGATGAAGTCATCCATAATACCAACAATCTTCCCCTTTGGCATTGATGGCAACACTAGATGGAAAAATATCTAAGTGCCAAAACAGAATGCCAACAATCTCCCTTAAATAGATCAACACAAAGTTTTGTACCAAAAATAGAAACATTATAACCAAAACCAAATTACATCTTCAAAGTACAATGTTTTTCCATAGACATCTCTCCCCCTTTGACATCAAATGCCAAAGTAGTTAAAAATCAAAACATAACATACAACTAACTACTCCCCTTGAGAAGTAACTCTCCTTCATCAAGCTGGAAATTTTTTTTTTTTGTTAGTCCCTACCGATTTGATGCTAATCTGCATCATTTAAGTCTCTGCCAGTAGGGTGATTACACCAAGCTTCTCTTTGAGATATTCAAATGTTTCCTTAGGCAAAGGCTTTGTAAAAACATTTGCAATTTGCTCTTTAGTGTTCACATAAACCAATCTCACTTCATTTGCTTCAACATTTTCTTTCAAAAAATTATATTTAATAGAAACATGCTTTGTTTTAGAGTGAAATACCAGATTCTTTGATATATCTATTGTTCTTATGTTATCATAGTGAATAATTACCAGTTCATTACATTTTACCTTGATATCCTTCAACATTTGCTTGATTCATAATATATGAGTGCAATTAGTTGTTGCTGCAACATATTCTGCTTCTACAGTGGATAATGATGTGCAGGTTTGCTTCTTGGTAATCCATAAAATTAATCTTCTACCAAGAAAGAATGTGCCGTGAGTGGTACTCTTTCTATCATCCACATCTCCTTCCCAATTTGCATCTATATATGCACATAACTCAAAATTGTCATCCTTAGGATACCATAAACCAATATTTATTGTACCTTGCAGGTACCAGAAAATCCTTTTTACTGCAGTTTCATGATTTTCTTTAGGATTATTTTGAAATATTGAAACAATACATATGACATTCATTATATCAGGTCTGGTTTGTGTCAAATACAGTAACCCTCCAATCATAGATTTGTACCTTATCGGATATATAGGAGTTGAATCATCCTTTGATGTCAATTTATCTATTGTAGTCATAGGAGTGCTTACCAGTTTGGAGTTTTCCATTCCAAATTTATTCAAGAGTTCCTTCAAGTATTTTGTTTGGCTGAACTGATCTTTATAATGCAATCAAAATTCACATGATAGAGTCTTTTATGCCATAACCAACTTTCATCAATCTGAGCAATCAAACATATTTTATCGCTGGTATTCAAATGAAAGATATTACCTTTAGTCTGATTACCGGTTGCAATCTCGAATCCGGTTCGGTTTATGATTTTGCATTTTCCATTCTTGAATTGTAATTGAAATCCTTTTCCCACTAATTGATCAACACTCAAAATATTATGCTTTAAACCTTCAACATAATAAACATTGTTAGTATTGTGCTTACCATCCAAAGATATAGTGCCTCTTCCTTTGATTAAACAAGCTTTGTCATCTCCAAATCTTACTAGACCTCCATGATATTCCTATAATGATAAGAATTTTCTTTTATCACCAGTCATATGATGCGAGCATTCACTATCAATGATCCTTTCATCCTTTTCTTCAATTTTTGCTGCTAGTGCCTTCTCTACCGGTTTGACAATAGGTTCTGGTTGATCTTCTTTTATTGCAACAAATGCCCATCAACTATCTGTTGGATCTTCATCAGAATCATCTGTAAAACCTTCATCTGCATAGTAACATGACTTGTCTCTGTTTTTCTTAAATTTGTATCTCTGATATTCAGGGTTAGGCTTATATGCTCTCTTTGCCCCATCTCTTAGTCTTGAATGTCTATCAGGACACCTAGATGCCATATGACCAATTTTATTGCAATTAAAACATTTGAAAGGTGCTTTACCTTCATACTTACTTCCTGTTGGACCTTTAGGCATCTTCCTTGCAAATAGTGCTTCAAGTTCTTCAAGTTCTTCATTTTTTCTTCTGATATCTTCAAGTTCTTTTGCATAAAGTTCTTTGCAATTAGATTTGTCAGATGATGATGATTGTGCTGATGCTTTGAAGGCTATATCAGTCTTGACTATAGCAACAAGACCAAATTCTTCAAGCTCACATGTTGAAAGGTTTCCAACCAAAGTATCTCTAGATACTGATGTATTAGGCATTGTTCTCAACTCATTAATAGTTGTTACTTTCACTTTGTAAGTCAGTGGCAAAGCTCTTAAAACTTTAAAAATAATTTCATCTTCACTTAAATATCCTCCACAACATTATATTCCAAAAACAATTTCATTAACTCTTTCCATAAATGCAGAAATTCTTTCATCCTCTTCCATTTTTAAATTTTCATACCTGACCCGGTAACATTCTAGTTTTGCAATTTTGATAGTGGAATCTCCTTCATTCAGTGTTTCCAGTTTATCCCAAATAGCTTTTGTTGTAGATCTGTCTGATAATCCCATGATTTGTTGATTTGATAATGCGCTCATAAGTGCTTCTCTTGCTTTGCAATCATTCTCCAAGTCTTTAGCTAAGGTTGATGGATTAGGGTGATTCGGATTAGGAGCAACATAGCCATTCTTTGTAACATCCCATATATCTCTTCCAATGCAATTCATATGTGTGTCCATTCTGATCTTCCATATACCATAGTTAGTTCCATCATGTTTGGGACTGTCCTTCCTGAAGATATTTGTTGCCATAGGATCTCCTCAAGCTGTTAGGCTTCCACAAAAAGAGGACTAAGCTCTGATACCAATTGTTAGGAGCTGGGAAGGACAACTGAGAGGGGGGAGGGGTGAATTAGTTGTCAATAAATTGCAACCCAAAACAAATTATTCCAACTTAAAACCCAGTGCCGGTAAAACATATTAATAGTTATAGTATTACCAATACAACTTACTGCATGAAACAAAAAGAGAAACAACATCCACAACACATGACACAAAGATTTTGACGTGGAAACCCTGCAAGGGGAAAAACCATAGTGGGAAACCTTACACACAATCAGATGATACTACTGCAGATAGTACTAGGGTAAGTGCACCAAGATGGTGAACAAAAAGGGGGGTATAAGTGGCCACTTTATTTATTTATTTTCCTAAAAACAGGTAAACCTGAACTTCAAAGAGATATTTGAAGGTCATGCACTCAAAACTAGGAGTTGATAAAAGAATAAGAATTGTAGTACTCTAAATCTAGTTTCTAAACTACTAATTTGTTTTAAAATTGGATAATATTAAGAGGGTCAAACCTTTCACACATGAAAAACTGTTCCTAATTTTTTCAAAAAAATTTAACATAGCTGTTTTTGTGCGCTGCACAAAATATATAGTTAGATTTAGTATTTTGCAAAACCCTTTGGTAAGATGATAGGTAAGAGTGTGATCTATAAGTTGTGTATTTTTTTGTAATTTTCCATTGAGTATTTTTATTTTTATGATTTTTTGAAATGACTGCATCCTGAAAATTTGGTACCTGCTCGTGCGCTGGGCATAACTTGCATCAAAATAATAAAAAATGCAAACATTTTCTTTAAAAGTGTATAGAATCTAGTGTAGAACAATAATATGTAATTTATTTTGAATTTGGTTAAGTATATCAAAAGTTATTAAAAAAATAGTAGGCATATGTCTGTGAGGACTGTCAAGGCACTGATAAAGAAAATTAAAGTTTACTATGCTAATGTTGTCCAAAAATAGAAAAATTTATATGGCCAGAAAACTAAGAAGATGTGTGAGATTATGGTGGTAATTTTAGAGACCTGCTTGATCATTTGTAAACCTGATAATGTTATGTATATATGCACATATATAGTTATATATACATATGTTTATATAGATATATGTATATATGTTTGTATACATGCATGTATCTCTTCTTTTCCTCTCTCTCTCGTCTTTGTTCCCCCATCATTGTCTTTGTCTATTCTGAGCCCTGATTATATTTCTTGAGTTATATCTCATCTCTCTCCCCCTCACACTTCTCTCTTTTTTGATTCTCTCACCTTTTTCTCCTTCTCGTTCTCTCTCTACCTCATGTCTCTCACCCTCTCCTCCTCCCACTCTCTATTCCTATCCCATTCTCTCTCTCTCATTATCCTATCCTATTCTCACCCTCTCCCCCTTCTCTCTCTTTCTCTCTCCCTCCCTCTCCCTCTCCCTCTCCCTCTACCCCCTCTCCCTCCCCCACTCATTATCTTATCTCTCTCTCTCTCTCTCTCCTATACTCTCTCTCTCCCTCTCTTTATCCTATTCTCCCCATCTCTGCCCTCCCTCTCCCTCTCTCTCTCTCTCTCCCAATTTCTCCTCTATCTCTCCCCCTCTCCTTATCCTATTTTCTCCCTATCTTCCTATCTCCTATACTCTCTCTCTCTCTCCCTCTCTCCTTTTCCAATCCCCCTCTCGCCTTCTCCTTTTTCGAATCTTCCTCCCTCCCCTTCTCCTTAACCCCTTCTCTATTTATCTCTAACTCTCTCTCCATCCCTCTCTCCTTATCCTATTATATTCCTCTCTCTCTCTCTCTCTCTCTCTCTCCTTACCTAATATCCCTCTCTCTCCCTTTCTCCCTCTCCTTTTCCCAATCTCTCTCTCTCTCACTCTCTTTGTCTTTGTCTCTTTGTCTCTCTATCTCTGTCTCTCCCTCTCTCCCTCTCCTTTTCCCAATCTCCCTCTCTCTCCCTCTCTCCCTCTCCTTTTCCCAATCTCTCTCTCTCTCTCTCTCTCTCTCTCTCTCTCTCTCCCTCTCCCTCTCCCCCTCTCTCCCTCTCCTTTTCCCAGTCTCCCTCTCCCTCCCAATCTCCCTCCCCCTCTCCTAATCTCCCTCTCTCTCCCTCTCCATCCATCTCTCTCTCTCCTTCTCTCCCTCTCTCCCTCTCCTTTTCCCAATCTCTCTCTCTCTCTCTCTCTCTCTCTCTCTCTCTCATTTTTCCAATATCCCTCTCTCTCCCTCTCCCCCTCTCCATTTCCTAATCTCTCTCTCTCTCTCTCCCTCTCCTTTTCCCAATCTCCCTCTCCCTCCCTTTCTCCTTCTCTCCCTCTCTCCCTCTCCTTTTCCCAATCCCCCCCCCCCCTCTCTCTCTCTCTCTCTCTCTCTCTCTCTCTCTCTCCTTTTCCGAATCTCCCTCCCTCTCTCTCTCTCTCCCTCTCCTTTTCCCAATCTCCCTCTCTCTCTCTCTCTCTCCCTCTCTCTCTCTCTCTCTCTCTCTCTCTCTCTCTCCCTCTCCTTTTTCCAATCTCCCTCTCTCTCCCTCTCCCCCTCTCCTTTCCCCAATCTCCCTCTCTCTCCCTCTCCCTCTCTCCCTCTCCTTTTCCTAGTTCTACATAACTCATATGGGTTATGTAGAACTAGGAAAAGGAGAGGGAGAGAGGGAGAGGCCAAAACTTCTAGTTCTACATAACCCGTACGGGTTATGAGAAATTGTGAACGTTGACATAAAAGGTTTCCATAACCTGAATATTAATATATTTTAGTCCCAACAGCCTAAAACCAACATTGCAAGTTGTTTGAAGGCCCCACTGCTTTTGTAGATGATTTTCCAGGGATAGTAACAGTTAAGTTTTCATATTCTTTTGTCACTTTTTCTTTGGAATGATTGATTTGTCTCATATATTGGATTGTTTTTGAAGTTATTTTATCATTGTTACTTTAGATTATAACAAAATCATGATCATTTGTTATTTTTTTGCTTTGATCATGATTGATTTGTCTTGTATTTTGGTTTTTTTTGAAGTTATTTTATTATTGTTACTTTAGATTATAACAAAATGATGATCATTTGTTGTTTTTTTGCTATTTTATTGTGGATTGTCATGATGATGTTATGTGTAGGACAATGGGAAAGAACAAGAGAGGAACAAATGAACAAAGAGAGGCAACAAATGAAAGATAAAGGGAGCGTATGAGGAGATTACGTGAAGGTACGCCATCTAATGCACCTAATGAGAGTGATGAACATTCAACAATTGAAATTGATATGATGAATGTACCAAATCAAAATGATCAACATACACCAATTCAAATACATATGATGAATGCACCTAATGAATGCAATGAACATACACCATTTGAAAATGATTCAGTGAATGCACATGTTAATGAAATTGAAGAAGATATACCATTTGAATTTGATGTGATCAATGCACATAATGCACCTAATGAAAATGAAGAGCATGCACTAATCTTAACACCTCTTAGAATAATTCATATAAAACCAAAGTTCCTAATAGATATTGATGAAAATATTGTGAAGCCAATGCATGATAAAATATCTGAAAGAACTTGTAGAAGAACGGTTATAAGAATTTGGAATAACTATTTTGAAAACTTAAATCAAAGTGGAAGATGCCAATTAGTTTTTGAAATGATTAAAAATCTGAAATTTAGAGAGACAATGAAAATTTTGGGGTTAAGAACATCCGAAAATAATAGTGAAAGAACCATTGTGAGAAATCTTTTTTATGAATACCAAGCCATTGGTTCAAAATCACACACTAAAGATGCTAATGTTACTCATTGTGTCCTCACATCAACCATAATGGGAAAGGAAATGAAAAAATCTCGTTTAATAAGCAAAACAAGCAAGTCATTAAGGATAAGTAGAACCACATTACACTATGCCTTAGACAGATGAGAGAAAATTGAGGATCCTAACAATAGTTCTCTTTGGGAATTCTCGAGTAGAATCCCACACAAGGACAAGATTATTGTTGATGCACTAAGAATGTTAATTGAGAAATATTGGCATGACAACACAAGGGTTTCACCCAACCAAAGAGATGTTGTTAGAAGGCGAATTGGAATTAGTAATTGCGAGCCACATCCAAAACACTATTTTGATACCGCTCAAACACAATTTTATGAAAGGTTTCTTCAAAGCTTTCCTCAGATTAAAATTAGTCAAAGATTTTTTGAGATGACAAAACCATTTTATGTTAAGATTAATCATGCATGCACTACATTTTGTTGTAAGGTCCATGTTGAATTTTCCATGCATTATTAGATTTATCACTATATCTGTTGTACATTGCACACTAACGATGTTTTTCAGGAATGTGGTCTACAAGAACCTCCTAAGTCACTGAGAGAATTTATTTTAAGTGTACTATGTAGATGAGATGATGGGTGTATTTACTATAAGATGATGTGTTTGAGAGGTTTTTGTCCTACATGTGGCAGTTTGCAACAGTTGCATAGATGCCTACATCTGGATAGCACACATGAAATTGGTAAGGAACTAGTTAATATTGGAAAATATAAGTCAGTCACATATGGTATTAAAGATGGAAAAGAATTAAAGAGGTGTGAGTTAGTGAAAAGGGATATATGCGTAGCTGATTTTATGAAGATATTTCAAGAGAAAATAGTGTATGAGTACATAGGTCACAGACATAGAGCTAGGTGGTTAGATGAGAAATTCAAGTTGTGTAAGGACACTTTCCCCCTCGACACTATTGTCTATGTCGTTGATTTTGCTAAGAATTATACACTAAAGCCACAAAATGAAGTATAGTCTATGTATTACCACTCTACACAAGTTACAATTTTTGTACACATAGCATTCATGCATGCACATGATAGCACCAAGGAGGACAAAAAGGTTATAAGAGAATATCACTTCTATATCAGCGATGATCATACTCATTCCTCAGAGTTTGTACAGGGATGCTTTACAATATTCTCACCACAATAAAATGGAATCGAGTTGCCTGAAACTGAGAGAGGATTTTTTAGGCAGTGACAACACAACCTCGTAGGTTCAAACAAATTTTCCATAAGTGCCATTGTCTTTGAGTTACATGACGTCAAAGTTTGACCATTTTTTCCACTTTGAGTGCTTAAGGGAAAACGTCACTACAAGGTGGCTTGGAATGATTAGATGTCTTGGGGAGTGAAAGAAGAGCACACCTAGCGTAAACCCAGCCACCCAGATGTGCTTGCACTAACGGTTCGTTCCCACGACAAGTAGAATGAAAGATGCACTATTTTGCCACCTCTCACTAACGGTTTTTGATGCGACAAAAAAAATCTCACCACAAGAAAATGGAATTGAGTTGCCCAAAACCGAGAGAGGATTTTTTAGGCAGAAAGAACATGACCCCATAGGTTCAAATGGATTGTCCATAAGTGCCACGGTCTTTGAGTTATGCAACATCAAATTTTTACCATTTTTTCCACTTAAGTCAAAAATATATAAATCTAAATGGTACCGCATAGCTATCCTGGCCAAAGTCAATGGCCAAAAGCATGATATCATCAAGTTAGGACATCTCTGCCACTGATAAGCCCTATAAAATACCAATTAATGATACATATAATTAACAAAAGATATTTTGAAACCAATGTATTATTATATTTTTAATAGATTTACAAATCTTTACCTCTGGTGGTGAAACTACTTGTGACCGTGGAGTTGACTGAAAAGTATGTGGTGTACTCCCACCACCTATTGCACCCTGCAATACATTTTATTTATATGTCACTTTAAATTTTTCTAAAAATAAAAATTCATTTTTTTTAATAAGATTTAGTCACTTAATTAATAACATGTCATAAACAGAATTAAACGCACCTGTGTCTGATAGGGAGGGTACAACATATTGATCAATTCGTCGGTGAGGGCCACATCCTCTACAGTGGAAGCATGGAATCTACTCCCACAACATGTACACAAATGAGATGTCAAACCATCCTCATCTGTGTCAATGTCTACACCAGAACATACACCCTGGTAGGTGGGGCACATATGCTGAATGGGCTGACTCGTGCCAAATGATGCATGAGGTATTTCTAATGAAGGAGGTGCCACTGAGGAAGGAGGTACTGCTGATGAAGGAGGTGTCAGTGATGAAGGAGGTGCTATAGGTGCCGGTACATCCTTTGCTCCGACCAACTAGGTGGCATGTTGAACAATGACATTAGTCAATGATGTAGCTGCTTGAAGAGTCTGTAATTCCATATTCTCATTCAAGGATATAGGGACAGTGACATGAACCATGGGTTTAGAATTTGTATGCCTCCTATGTTCTGGCTCTACCACCCTATGGGCCCCAAGTCTATCCTGCGTAGAGGCTCTCCCTCTACTCTAAAATTGTCGGATGTCAAAGTAATTTGGCTTCTCGCCGAGGATAAACTCACAATACAACTTTCTCAAAAAATATAGAGGCACCTCCCAATTATTACAAGGTGATTGGTCAAAGACCATATACCACCTATCCCAAAAGGCTTCTTTCAACATAGCATGAACAGACCAATGTATAGGAAACCGAGTCGTATTTAGTTCTAGGTTGTTACTGGTAATAGGATCGGTGAAAAGAGCACATATGTTAGCTTTACATATGCCCTTTTTCGTCATTTGTTCATATGACAACCCATCTGCATAAAATGTTCAACATCTATCCCTCCATGAACCCCATTTTGTAACCTCCCTAGATACCTGATTTGCACTATTAGCCATTGTTTCTAGTCTTTTGGTGAAGGTTGAGTGGTGCTCAAGCGTAGAGGACCTCAACCTATTCACCAATATAGAAATTTGGGCACGATTTTGTGTAAGGTGATTGATGAGATCCTCTTGTGTGGCATTTACATGATCTAATGGAGGATGTGGAGGGTTTTGGGGTGGTGGTGGTTGTTGAGGAGCAACATTTTGAGGATTTTGAGGGTTTTCTTGTTGCTCTCGTGCAATGTTTATAGGGTTTTCTTGTGTTGCTTGTGCAGGAGGAGGTCTTTGTTGTCTATTTCATTTTTGGGGATTGCTTGAAGAATATGACATCAAATTAATAAAAACAACACTTAAATCAATTAAAAAACCCTACTTTAATTAAAATGCAAACAAAAATAATCAAACAAATCAAATCTTACCTGTTCGATGAGGTGCCATTGTTGAAAATTGCTCTCAATGTTGAGAAAATCCAAAATAGTTGCAAACCCGTGCATGTTCTATGTTTTTTTTGCTTTTCCTTGTTGTTGTTCCATGGGTTTTGGCGTTGAAAATGGCCAAAACCCATGGCCTACACCCAAAAATAATGTTTCTCAAAACCCATACAAGTTTTGAGAAACTTTTAATTTTTTATTAAAAAAAAAAAGTTCCTTTTGTTTTTTAAATTGTTTTTCTCTAAGCTTGGTGTTACCGAGCCTAGCACATTTTTGAATTTTTAGAACCCGCATGGGTTATTAAAAATTTGGTTTTTTTTGGCATGTGGCCACTTTTTTGTTCACCATCTTGGTGCACTTACCCAGTAAGTGAATACAATAATGGGGTATGCACATGCAAAAAGGCCAACCACCTAGAGCTCACTGCCCAATCACAAAATTAGTAGTCACACTAATCAATGTACTGCTTCAATTTAGCATCTTCAATGTCAGATTCAGTATCAGTTTAAGCTTTGTGCATGAGGACCAAACACCTTCATAACCTTTAACAACCTTCCTTCAACCTTCAGATGATATCTATGTGATTCGCACAATGATCTTCAATATACGCACACACACACACACACACTTCTTCCAAATAAGATCTTACAATTATTTATACAAAACCTAAGACCTAATCCTTAGGTCAGCTCCCAAAAGATATTACATTTAAATCAATTACAAAATAATTCTTGGTGCAATACAATATGTTGGCCTCACTACATTTACACATTATCCAATCAATAAATCATTTCCAAATCATGTTGTTCTGATCTGGAACATGTTTTCCTATGTCGGTTCATAACATGGACCTATCTATTGGTTAAGGCAAATATGTGAACCCGATCAGACCAATATGCAAAATGCCAAATGCAAAAATCCAATCCATGTCTTTGACATGATCAAATAATCTCCAGATGATAACAAGTCATCATCAAATTCCTAAGCTACCGGTGAAACATATACCAGTAACTGTGCATAAGCCAATATCCATGTCGGGACCACAATGTGTCGGTTCATCAATAAACCAATATAATCAGAGTGCCAAATCAACAATGTAGACCTCCAAAAAGATAAGTGTTGACATCAATGACAACACCAATGCAACACATGATGAAGTCATCCATAATACCAACATATAACAGAAAAGGCTTAGTAGGATCAGCAGGTCAAAGAATACTAATACATTTAGCCTAAATTTTTGATGGAGGTTTTTGACGGAGAAGGTATATTTGTTAGAGTATTCGAGTATTTACTTAATTAATTAAACAATATTTGTTTAATTATTTAAGTTCCCTTTATCTCTTTTACACTTAAGCTAACTTTAGGTGCGCAAGCCTAGGTTTTCCTTTTTAGGGTTTCTTGACCTATTAGAGGTTTATTCTTTTCATTGTATTGTAAGGATTATCACATTACACATTTGGTGAATGTTGAGCTCTCATTCTTTTGAGCATATTTTTTGTGTATTTGTTTTATCTGTTATTTGCTTCGTTGCTTCTCCTTGTAACAGGCTATGCAGCTTGCAAAGATCATTTGGGCTCCTCTAGTGTTGTGTTTCTCAACTCTCACATGGTATCAGAGCTTCAGATTTGCAACTATCTGTTCTTGTTTTGAGATTTTTTGCCTTGGAAGCAAATCTAGGGTTTTTCAGAAGTCTTTTTTATGCACCTAGGGAAAAACCTTTTTTTCTGAGCACTTTGGGCCTATACGAACCTCACCATAGTGCTCAGAAGGCCCAAAAACCCCTATGGTCATATAAAACTTGACCATTTTTTACTCCTGAGCCTCTGGGTGATTTTGGGACTTGTTTTTCAAATCTCTATATTTGGGGATTTGTGTAGTTGTTTTTTTTTCCATTTCTGGGGGTAGCTAATTTTTTGGTACATTTTGGTGCCAAAAGAACCTCACAGTTGGATTCAGAAGGTTGATTCCATAAATTTTGATATATAATTTGCCTATTTTCGATGATAGGGGTATCTGGGGCATGTTTTTTTATTGGCACATTTTTTGAGGCACAAAAATCCATACGGCTGTACTTGCAAATGCGTCAGAAATTTTTTGTCATTTTTTTTTTTACCCTTTTTATGCCCTAAAAGGGTTTTTTTTAATTTTGGCAGTAACTTGGTCATACGGAGGCGTTTTTTGATAAATCGTATATTATCGGAAAGCTCTTTCTAAGTTCTATCTAGATCTGGAGGTTTAAACTTTTGATTTTTCTTTTTTGATAGTGTGTTTTTCTGTCAAAGCCAGAAGTTCCTTTTTGCACTCCAGGAGACATCACTTGAGCATCCATCCAAACTCCATTTTTTGAAAACTTTATATTGTTGGAAAGTTTGTTCTGTATACTTTCCAGTCATATGGGTTTTCTTTCTAGATTCTGCTCCAAGAATATTTTGTTTAGTTTTTTGCTTTTCAACACTCTGGTGGATATCTTGGTTGTTTCAGGTCCTGGGACCTCTTCTCTAAGTAGGATGTCTCTATTTTGGTTCTCCTTTCTATTTCTAGTCTTCTTACCATTGTAGCTTCTTTTATGCAACTACACTGAGATAAAGTGCCATCATGCATTGTTTACTTGGGATCTTGCACATCTTGTGCCTTATTGTACATGCACTACTTATAAAGTGCCATGCGGGGGTTGATGTTTGCCTTGTTTGTCATCCACCTTTGTCCGGTGAGTATTCCTTCCATGACATTCACCTCATGTTGTGTGTCAAGTGAGTGTTCCTTCCATGACACTATGTACTTTCTCTGCACCTTCGATGTTCCTGGTTCTTCATCGTGCAGTTCTTGTTGGCCGTTCTTTTCAGTGTACTTGTCCCTCTCCCTTTTTTTAGCATTATGGGGAGTTTTGTCCTATTGGTTCTAATGCTTCCGTGGTTTGATTGATCAGCTCTTCAGGCTTTGGTTTTTCGTACCATCTGTATCTTCGAGTTCAGTTGTTTGCCTTTGTTTACCTTTTGATTCGAGTAGTGTCATTTGAGGGCACTCATACAGATTACAGTCTTCTCTACCTGGTCATGTTCTATTTCAGTGGAGGTTTTTCAGATCAGCAGTTATTCTTCGATAGTGTTTGCAGGTTCTTCTGATCTTCTCTTGTTCCTATCTTTTTGGAACATTCTTGCTTTTTCCATCTCTGTTTGGAGTAGAGTTTTTTTCCCACGTGGTTTTCTCTATTTCTCTAGTTCATAGAGATTTGGTTGTATTTGGGTACCTGATCAGGCCTTGTTGTTGGGACCCATCTATCCTGCTTTCAGTAGTTGTTTTAGGTTTTATCTTCTCCCTAAGTCTAGCTTAAGGGGGGGTGTTAGAGTATTCGGGTATTTACTTGATTAATTAAACAATATTTGTTTAATTATTTAAGTTCCATTTATCTCTTTTACACTTAAGCTAACTTTAGGTGCATAGTAATTAATTCTTTTATTAATTATTATGTGCAAGCCTAGGTTTTCCTTTTAGGGTTTCTTGACCTATTAGAGGTTTATTCTTTTCATTGTATTGTAAGGATTATCACATTACACATTTGGTGAATATTGAGCTCTCATTCTTTTGAGCATATTTTTTGTGTATTTGTTTTATCTATTATTTGCTTCTTTGCTTCTCCTTGTAATAGGTTATTCAGCTTGCAGAGATCATTTGGGCTCTTGTGGTGTTGTGTTTCTCAACTCTCACAATATTGTGAGCAAATTTGATTTTTTTTTTTAAAATGCCCGAATTCGTCAGAATTTCGATGATAATTTGACATTTGATTTCAATGGAGAAGACATTACGAATTAAATTTGATTTTTTTGAAAAAAAGTGCCTGCGTTCGTCAAAATTCCGATGAACATGGGCATTACTAAAAAAAAAATACTTCAATTCATTTTAATCCAAAGCAATCCTACGCAAGCTTGGCATCGACCTCTAGCCCTGATCAATCCAAAGTAACCCTGCATGCGATCTCCTGCATCGAGTTAGGCATTTTGTGCAAAACAACTAAAATGTTAGGCTCTACTTCATATGAATTTTGCATATGAATTTTTTCATTTTGGGGTTGCACATTATCGATTTCATTTTGCATATGAATTTTGCATATGAATTTTGGACATGTTGCACATACACAGTTTGAAAAAGGTAGGATAATTAAGCAAGGAAACTTTATCCCTAAATGGTACCTACAAACTGCACATCGACACATGCTCAGATGGCGGTCCTCACACTTCTCTTGTCCAATCCTACATCTAGGATTGAGAAGCACATATCATATTGCTGACACATGACCCTTTCATTTGATAATGAAGAAAAAATCCCATTAGAATAGTAGGGGTTTGATTCATTATGGATATTCAAGATAGCGAGTGAGCACATAAAGGAGGGGGCTAGTAGCTTACGGATGAGAATTAGACAACTATTACTAGCCATTCGTACTTGGGAATGCACTTATCAATTCCTCTAAGCTACCCAGTGAGAAACTTTGATGTGTTTCGCTGGTTGACTATCCTGTCCCCTGCTACCCTCTGTCGGGGGAGGTTGGGATCCTTGACAGAAGAATGGTATCTATTCTAGAATCTCTAGCAAATTAAAAAGGGCTACTACTATCTATACTAGCAAGATAGAGGCTAGCATTATCTAGAGTATATAGTAGTATCAACAATAAATACTAGATCATTCTCTGCATCACTTCTAAATCAAATGGGGACTATGGTTTGACAACATGCCCCTACCTCTGCATCATACACATGAGTCAAGGCTGATAGTGTGGTGTGCAAACATGCTATATGGATAAGACACAAGAATCTGTACCAGATAGTGCTATTTTAAATGTATTTAATATCTTAGACTTCTAGGGACATATGGGGAAGTTTGCACGTGTGATGATGCCATGAAAGGTCTAATATCCCTATGTATCAGACTGAGAAAACCAGTGAAAGATAAAAAAAAATGCATTGAGAAGGAAAAAGGTTGAATTGCCTAATTTTTGGTGTTGACGTGATGTGTGGGGACCCTGCGAAGTCAAATACCTTGTTGTAGTTTCAAAGGGTGGAAAAAGAATAAACATTTTATTTACTATCCTAATAGACCATCCATCATAAAAATGATTACCAATGATGTGTGTGTTGAAAAAAAAATTTGAGAGGAAGTCTCTTTCTATTGTAATACCAAGTGAGTGTTCATAGACCTTATTTAGGGTCCTCCAAGCCTAGAGTAAGGAGTTTGAAGCCTAGATACATTGATTTGGCCTTGTGGCCATCAATGAGTGTTGACCCAATAGGAGAAGTCTTGAGACTGACAATTTTAGAAGTGTGGCATTGTTGAGAGCCAACACTTAGGTGTGAACCCTTTCTTCACAAATTATGATCAGTTGCCATGATACTTGACCCTATCCTCATTGTGTTGGCTCAATTCATATTAGTTTACCCAAGCCTAGAAGCTAGGTAATGTATCCAAGGGTGTCTAGAAGAATGGATAGTATGATCATTGACTTTGTATTTTGAAACCATTATACATGCCCCTACCTCTGCATCATACACATGAGTCAAGGATGATAGTGTGGTGTGCAAACATCCTATATGGATAGGACATAAGAATCTATACCAAATAGTGCTATGTGAAATGTATCTCATTTTGGAAGCTAAATATGATGAAAGTACGAAACATGAAGCTAGTAAACATAATTAAAATAATAAGAAAAACTAGGAGGAAGAAAAGGAATGTTTCACCTTGGTCCATAAAATGAAGCTCTAGAGAACACCTTGTTGCAAAGTGTACATCCTTGATCTCCTTGTGTTGTGTAGCACAATAATTTGGTTTACGACATGGTTTAATTACCTCCCATGGATTCATTAAGTCTAGTGGTAGTATCGGGTATTAACAGGTTGATCTTTTGGTGAAATGACAACTGTGTTTCTAATAAGTGGTATCAGAGTCTGGGTCATGGTTTCAAACCCCTCAGGGGGAATTTTTGCAAGGTATTTTCCCTTTGTCTCCTTGTGTTGTGTAATGAAACACTCTATTTTGCAACATGGCTTAACCATCTCCCGTGGTTTAACCATCCTCCCATACACCATGCAATTACAAAATCACTTCATGCATGGATTGATACATGCTGATATCAGTCCTTTATCTGCCCCAAAACCATGTCAAACCTTCTTGCAAGAAGCGGCACCTATGGAGTAAGAAAGAAGGCATATAAAAAAAAAACATATATCTAAATCCTAGCCCAATCCACCATGGGATTTCTAAGTTTCACATTTTTCTTGCACTTAGTTTACCCTAGGTAGGGTTTTAATTGGTTTTTACAAAAAATGAGATAACTAAAACAAATCAGAATGAAAACTTACAAAACTCAAACAAAAATGAACTAGATTCAATGTAGATTCACTCTCAATCACTTTTGAATCATGAGAATAAACAAAATTTGATGCACAACGTGTGTTTCAGACTGAAAAGTCAGAAAACAAGACAAAAAAGTGAATTTCTTCATGTAAAACTTGTTCTTCAACCAAAAAGTTGATAAAATATGGCTTCATTTGACCTAAATAAGCCTTAGGATCTTTAAATTAATTGACATGGTCCAAAAAAAATTCTTTTCAACTTCCTTTGCTTGATTTTTAACATTTTTTGCATTTTTGGAAAAAGTTGCTTGACAACTTTTTTGCAAATTTGACAACAATTTTAGACTCAATGACCCAAAACTTAAAAGTATTATTGAAAATGACTTAACTATGACCTAGAACACACTTTAGGATCAAAACAAATCCAAATTTTAACTTTTGACAAATTTTCCTCACTTGGAGCTAGGTAGGCTAAAACAGGCCTTGCAACAAAACCTAAATAGTATAAAGTCAAGTAGGAATCAAATCTATAGTGCAACCATTAAAATATTAATGATCATAACTTTTGAAGAGGCCCACAAAAGTGCAGAGACAACCCAAGATGATGAAATAGGTAATGATAAATTCCAATTTTAGAAATTTGTCAAGAATTTGTCAATGTTTGGCAATAGTTGTTTAGTATGTTTGTGTTGCATGTTTTTGTGAAGGACACTATGCTGAAGGGAGTGTCATGTTGTCTTTGTAAGGGTTGTTGAGTTGTCAATGAAGGTGTAAGGTTGTTTTCCTAAGAGTACAAGGTTGTTCAAGAGTTGTGAGGTTAGTTTGTGACTTCAAGTGAATTGAGTAGGCAAAGTTATTGTTCTTGGAAGGCTGGTTGAGTTAGCAAGTCGATGTGTATTGAGGCCTAATGCTTGAGGCTTGACCATTGAGGGTATTGGGGAAGATTGGGAATAGTGTGTTTTAGTGAAGAAACATCATGTGAGAATTTTGAAGCAGAGGCAAGGGTAGAACTCAGTATTTCATATTAGGACAACAACCACATTGATTAGGCAAGTCAAATAAGGTCTCTCCAATGTTTAGGATACACAAGGGCAGCATTAGGAATTTATTCAACTTGGTAGGGAATGACATAAAATATCCTTTCTTAGTCATGTAAGTATGCATGAGCATGGGAATGGATAGTTACTTTCCTTTTAGACTAACTTGGGTCTATGACTCTCAATGGTGTTCATCCCAAAAGTATATGTAATATCATTCACTTGCACCCAAGGTGTGACTGAGAATTTTGTCTTACTTGTCACTGATTTGGATAGTATTGAGAGGATCCTACAAGAATGACTATCACCATACTCTCGATGACTTCACAACATTGATAATAAATTCATATAGACACTCATAGATTACCCCAATTAGAAATTAGTCAACTTAAGATATGATACAAGGATTGCATACCACAAAGACATTAGATATGTTTTGAGATGAAAAAGAAGAGTTAAATGGTTTTGGTTGAATTTGTATTATTTCTATGTTCAAGTAATTTAATTTGGTATATTATACTGAAACATCATTTCATGACTAACATTTCAACTTCTATATAACTAGTTCTATAGCATGATATTTTTGCTTGTGAAGAAAGACCATGTCAAATAATATCAACGAACAACAAAATAAGGAGACAATTGTTCGATTGTCATCTAACTTGAAAAGAAAAGGTGATGGAAAATGTTATTGTCCCTATAAAATTTGTAAGGGGTTAGAGACTAGAAGACTTCTAATCAAAACAACTAAGAAGCATTGTAGGTTGCATGGTCACATTGAAGGGGGACATGATGATCATTTTTATATAAGTCGAGCACCCCAAAGCACATGATATGGATCAACACAACCCAGAGAATATGGTTTTTGAAGTGGAGGAACATGGAAGTGTGAATATCGGAGCTGAAGATAATGATCCCATGGAAGATGATGATCATGAGCCACAAAACACAATTGAAGATAATGGTACAAATACGTTGATCCATGACACATTTAGTACTAGCGCGGCTGATCACGATGATCAAGATGACCTTGATGTTGTTCATGATTTACCTCTACTTGAGAAGGCATATGAGGCCCTTTACGAAGGCTTAGACAACTCTTCTCTTTGTTGTATTGTTGTTGGTGAACTTGAAGGTTATGAATGGTTTATCCAACATAACAATCTCATGTATGTTAAGGTATGTCATATATGTCATTATAGTTAATAAATGGTGAATCATGTACCATTAATATTCTTTATATTAATAAATTATATTTTTTTGCTGTAGATTGATAGGTGAGTTTTTTTTTACCACCATCAAATATTCTACCTCGCTCATACCGAGAATTATCTGCCATTATGAAAGATATTGGAATGGAGTATCAAGCAGTAGATGCTTGTCCCAATGATCATATTATATATCATAAACAACATGAATTTTGAACTGAATGCCCTGAATGTCATATCAGTAGATATTGAACATACCAAATAACAAAAAAGGTGCCACACAAGGTTCTTTGTTATATTCCCATTATTCCACATATGCAACGATTATTGAAGTGCACTAGCTTGGCACAATTTATGGATTACCATGCACGCAATAGAAGTCAAGATGACATTATCCGAATGCCTACGGATAGTTCAAAATTTATGGACATAGAGGAAAAGTGGCCACACTTTAAAGAAGAACCTTGTAATCTCAGGCTTTCATTGGCAGGGGATGGTGTCAATCCATTTGGAGAGCTGAGATCTGTTTACTCGGTGTGGTCTGTTTTTGTTATTAACAATAACATTCCTCCATGGATGCCAATGAAGAGGGAGCACGTAATGTTGGCAATGATTGTTCTAGGTATTTTATCATTTAATAGTCGTCTACATTTAATTATAAATATTGCAATAAAATGGTCATAATAACTATGTAATGTTTTTATTCATTCGATTAGGTAAGTACCAAGTTAAAGATATGAATGTATATATTGAGCCTCTTGTCGACGAGTTGCTAGAGTTATGGAATGGTGTCACGATGTATGACGTCTCTAGACCAATAGGACAAAGACAATTTCAATTCCATGCGATGCTTGTATGGACAATACACGATGCCCCAGGGCTAACACATTTTTATGGTATGTTATAGTGTTCAAGTTGCGCATGATAATTATAATTAAAAAAATTAACATATTTAATCCAATTATACATTATCTTGTAGGTCTTCAAACAAAGGGAAAATTTGAATGTCCAGTTTGTGGTCCAAAGATGAAATCTCGTCATTCAAAAAGTTTAGGAAAGAAGGTGTTTGATGAGTATAGGCACTTTCTCCACAAAAATGATAAATATCGAAATACTGAAAAACATCTTTTCAATAGGAAAGAAGAGAATACATCAAAGCCATAAAGAATGAAACCTCACTTGTGGAAGTTGGAATATAATAGAATTAATCGTCAAGGTAATGCCATTCCATCTAATGGTTTATGTCATAAAACATCATTTCTATCATGTTTTGTTTACTGATGATGTGATTGATGATCGTGAAGGTCTTCAAGGCATTAATGACCACCTTCCTAAGGGACTAAAAAGTTATCCCTGATAATTTAGTAGGTTGCCCTACTACAAGCAACTACAAATTATGCATTTGTTTGATACTATGCATATTGGAAAGAATATAACGGAGACATTATGGAAAATATTGGATGGAAGGTGTGACAAAGAAAAAAATATTAAAATTTGTAGTGACATTCAGGAATCCAATCATGCAATGAAAAATGTCATTCAATCAAATATCCATGGAGACTAGATTAATATAAGTGACCTTCCTTGGTTATTAACGGACCAGCAAAGCAATGCTATAAAAGAAGTCATACGAAAAATTCAATTTCCCACAGGATTTGTTGTGAATATAAACAATCTCATATCAAAGAAAAGTGAAGTTGGGCTAGGGATGAAAACGCATGATTGACATGCCTTCATTAAGGTAATTCATGTTCTTGTGTATTTACTATATATTTGTATACTGCATATGTACTTTTCATTGTATTATGTTAAAAAAATGAAAAGATAATTTTATAATTGTTGCAGTACGTTCTCCCTCTATCTCTCCCAGACCACTTCAATAATAATGTCAAGCAAGTCATATATGATCTTGGAAAATACATGAGGCAAGTAGTGATATTTGTTCAATTCGTTGTATAGATATTATATTTGTAGTTTGTTTAACTCGTTATGTAATATATATTTTTGCGTCTTGAATATCTTGTACGTGGTTGTCATGTAAAGAAATCCATAAAGAAGATATTAAATATTAGAAGAGAAAAATTCCTCATCTAATGTGTGAAATACAAAAGTGTCTACCTTAAGCTTTTTTCAATCCACAAGAACACTACCTCATACACCAAGTTGAGGAGATTGAATTGTGTGGAACTGTACACATTAGGTCAATGTGGATGGTTGAGAGGCACTTAAAATTTTTGAAGGCTTTGGTTTGACAAAGAGCACATCCTGAGGGTTCTATGGTGGAGGGATATATGGTGTACATTTCTGAATATCTTCCTAAGTTTGCAACAAAGATCCATATGGATCACATTTGGGATCCCAACCCCTTTAATAAATTTGAAGGAGAGTACTTGATGGGAAAAGGTAGATTGAGGAAAGTGAGAGGTAATTATAAGATGTTATTGTAGTTAATTAATTCTTAATCTTTAAAATAAAGCGGTTTTAAGTCATCTATTTATTTTTTGTATAGTTGGTCGAGAGTGGGATGCACTACATTTGTATATTGCAAACAATCTTGTTTGGATGACGGTATGGATTGAACGTTGTGAACATTCTGGTCGCACATTAACATGGGAAGGTGTGGCTTCATTGGTTAAAGAAGCTCATCGTAATGGAGATTCCAATGTTATGCAAAGGGAAATTGATTTAGCATATAGTTTAAGAGATAAACATGCACATATAAATTTATTAATCACCCATATGTTTATCAACTCATGGTGCAATAATTTTTATATGTTTGACATATTGCAGGTCAAACACCGCAACGCTATGTGATGCAATGGTCATAAATTTCGTATCAAAATGTTGGATGACACGAAGAAAACTTGTGATTCTGGGATAACTACAGTCTTTGAGGTGACAAATATTTCATCAAGAAATGACATACATCCTCAAGAGTCTCAAAATTGATACTCTAGCATTTTAGATGATATACTTGAGTGTGACTTAATTCCTTCAAATTAGTTTTGTTCGTCATCAAATGGTATAGGCTACGACTGAATAAAAATGATCCTAATAGAACTGTTATTGAACATGATAATGGATTTACAATGGTAATACAAGGTCATTTGAACCAGTTGGGGATGAGCCCTATGTTCTTCCAAGCCAATGTGAGCAGGTATTTTACTCAGAGGTTCCACATAAATTGGGTTGGTCATTTGTTGTTAGACATGATCCAAGAGGAAGGCCGATAAAGTATAATGTGATGGAAGAAGAAGATATCGAATAAGTAGAAGATGATGTAGATGATGATCACGATTGACAATTACTTGATGATGATGAAGAAGAAGAAGAAGCTGATGGTGATGGTGATGGTGATAGTGATGGTGATGGTGATGGTGATGGTGATGGTGATGGTGATGGTGATGGTGATGGTGATGGTGGTGATGATGATGGCGAAGACGGTGGTGGTGGTGGTGGTGGTGGTGGTGGTGATGATGATGATGATGATGATGATGATGATGATGATGATGATGGTCATGATGATGAGTTGGATGAAGAAGAAGATCAATGATATGAATGAAATGTATGAGGTATGTGATTAGTATATCATCTATTTAATATTGATTTCTTGATAGAAATTTATTTGACTTATATGGTTACATAATTAATTTATTATGTTTTGAATTCTATGCCATTATATAATTAATTCATGATGCACATTTTAATGTTTTTAAGTCATGTTCCACCTCTAGCAGGTCCTAATAGTAGAACCATACCACCTCGAGGAGATGGAGATAGAGAGAGTGACTATTTATGGAATTTGGACTGTTTATTAGCTATGTGATGGATGTTTACTTAAAATACATATGTGATGGATTACATGTTTATGATGATACATGTGACATTTTTTGAACTTTGTGTTTATTTATAGAATGTGGAATGTTTATTACCTATATGATGGATGGTGATTTATGATACATATGTGATGGATTACATGTTTATGATGACACATGTGATGCTTATGATGCTCAATTGATTGTGCTGATTTCATGTATATTTTTTGTGTGATGCTGTCACCCTTGATGGAAATAGGTAATTGACTACAGACATCATCAACCCTTTAGCTGAGGATCCTGCATAGTCTACATAAAGTAAAGGTAAGGAATTAAAAAATTTACAATGATTATGATGACAGCATATTTTTTTTTTAATACTTTTCTTGTCTAAAAAGTTCATGTTGTTCATGTTGTGTACTATGTAATATTTAGTATATGTATCATGTAATATTTAGCTAATATAAGATAATTGAATTACATGTGCAAGAACCTGAACCCGTTTGACGAGGATCCTGCACAATCTCATGGATCGACAGGTATAAGTCAATACACCCTATAGAAACATTTATTAAAAAAAAAATTACTTGGAAAAAAAACTTCCTCAGTTTTTCAAACCTCGACATTAGCAACAAATCTAATACAATTATCAACACTTGAGGTCCTAGTTAGACTTATTCAAATTTTAATCTCAACATCAACTTTAGGCCCAACTTCTTCATCAACATTACCCTCATTTGCAAAATATCTCTCTCATTACCAACTAACTCTCTCATTTGATGGAGTGCAGGTACCACCAAATAGGTGTTTGTTAGATGTGTCTTCCTCAAGTGAGGGAAATGTAGGAATAGAAAATGAAAGTGAGACATGTAGTAGGTCTACAATAGGAAGATCAACTAGAGGTCAAAAGATTAGAAGAAAATTCAATAAACATATGGAATTTTTCCTTGCTCAAGGGGGGTCATGTTCTTATGATGATGAGACCAAAGGCGACATCGAGGTGCCCTTGAGGTACAAACATCTATAGAAACAATGGGTACCCAAGGAAATTCCTCCAATAAACATTGATTTTTTTGTTAACGATAGGATATATCACATAGCACCATCATCGTTACATGGTTTGGGCCTATTTTCCACTGAGGACATAAATGTCTGTTACAACAAAGTTGCTAAATTGATGGAGTTTGTCGGACCTTGTTACAATTACAAAAATTGGATGTAGACTGTTCGATATAAAAAAAGTATGCGTAGGTATGCACTGTTAGCAAATTATATACAACATAAAGATAATGATCAAAGTAAATGAGTAGCTGTATACATTGGTGGAAGGCCAAAATCAACAAAGAATATTGTAGGTTTTATAAATAGTACGTGACCTGGGTCAACTAATAAGCAACCCAATTGCATATTTGAGGCATGCGAGGGAAATCATGTATTCGTATGTGCGATAAAATTAATAAGTGGAGGGGAAGAGATGCTAATTGATTACAATTTGAATCGTATAGATACCAAAAAGGTTACTATCATGGGGGTGGTACATACTATATACCATTTTGTTGGTATTATGGATGTGTTTCATTAGTTTTTTCATTGATGTCAACACTTATCCTTCTTATGTTGAACCGACACACTGTGTCCACCGACAAAGTTAGTGACTTATGCATAGTCACCGGTATATTATCCACCAATAGGCTATATTGTTCACTGGCACTGATGATGACTTGTTATCATCTGGAGATCACTTGATTATGTTGAACACATGGTTTGGATACTTGGTTTTGGTGTTTTAGTTATTGTTCTAATCGGGTTGAAATATTTGTTGTTACCGACAGTTTGGTCTAGGTTATGGACCGGTATGCATTATCTATTCTAGATCAGCACGACATGTTATGGAGATGATTTATTGATTGGATTTTGTTGTAAATGTATTGAGCCGACATGATGTATCACATCAAGACTTATTTGTAATTGATTTAATTGTAATATTCTTAGTGAGTCGACCTACACAATTGGTCTTAGGTTTTATATATATGTAAGATCTCATTTGTGAGATAAATGATGGGATATGACATGTAAGGTTATGGTATGGTATTGTAACATGGTATGTGCGAATATTAAAGATCATATGAGCAAACCATAGAGAAGGTTCAAGGAAGGTTTGAAGGTGATTATCAGAGCTTAACCAGTACTGAATCTAGCATTGGAGATGCTATTTTGAGCAGTACATTATTCTAGGATTTAACCATCCTACTGTAGTCATTGCGACTCCCATTTGAGCAGTGTACTCTAGGCGGTTGGCTTTTCTGCATGTGCAGACCACATTTGTATAGAAATACTATTTGCAGTAGTATCATCTGATTGTGCGTAAGGTTTCCCACAGTGGTTTTTCCCCTTACAGGGTTTCCACGTTAAAATATTTGTGTTATATGTTGTGGATATTATTTCTCTTTCTATTTCATGCATTAAGTTTCACCAGTATTGATATTAACTGTTAATTTGTTAACTGGCATTAAGTTTGGTTTACCGGTATTAAGTATCAAGTTTGATTAAGTTATAATTGGGTTGAAATTCATAAACTGATTCACCCCCCCTCTCAGTTGCCTTCCGGGTCATAACAATTGGTATCAGAGCCTAGTCCTCTTTTTACAGAAGCCTAACAACTTGAGGAGATCTTATGGCAACAAACATTTTTAGGAAGGACAGTTTGAAACTTGATGGAACTAACTATGGTATATGGAAGATCAGAATGGAGACACATCTAAATTGCATTGGAAGAGACATATGGGAAGTTACAAATAATGGCTATGTTGGTCCTACACCAAATCAACCTAATCCACCAACATTGGGTAGAGATCAAGAAAATGATTGCAAAGCAAGAGAAGCACTTTTGAGCACATTATCAGATCAACAAATCATGGGATTATCAGACCAATCTACTGCTAAAGCTATTTGGGATAAATTGGAGACATTGAATGAAGGAGATACCACTATCAAAATTGCAAAACTGGAATGTTACCAGGTCAGGTATAAAAATTTGAAAATGAAAGAAGATGAAAGAATTTCTGCTTTTATGGAAAGAGTTAATGAGATTGTTTTAGGAATACAATGTTGTGGAGGATCCTTAAGTGAAGATGAAATTGTTTCTAAAGTCTTAAGAGAATTTCCACCAGCATACAAAATGAAAGTAACTTCTATTAATGAGTTGAGAACAGTGCCTAATATATCAGTATCTAGAGATACCTTGGTTGGAAAACTTTCAACATTTGAGCTTGAGGAATTTGGTCCTGTTGCTACAATTAAGACAGATTTAGCCTTTAGAGAATTATCATCTGCAACATCATCATCATCATCATCTAAAAAATCTGATTGGAAAGCACTATATGCAAAAGAACTGGAAGAACTTGAAGCACTATTTGCAAGGAAAATGCCTAAAGGTCCAATTGGAAGTAAGTATGAAGGTAAAGCATTGTTTAAATGTTTTAATTGCAATAAAGTTGGTCATATGGCATCTAGATGTCCTGACAGACATGCAAGATTGAGAGAGGAAGATAAAAGAGCATATAAGCCTAACCCTGAATATCAGAGATACAAATTTAAGAAGTGTTGGTGCCCAAAACCACAGATTGGAAAATCAAAAGACTTGCCAAATCCTCAAGTAGTCCAATCAGCCTTGGCCAACGAACAGGGATAGTCAAGGACTAGATCCCTCTGCACTTTAGGCTCCACTAAACCTAGGTTGGTGTGCCTCTTCCTCTCAAGCACAAAAGAGGTTATTAATAGTGGATTTAAACCTTTTAGAAAATTTACACAACTGGCAAATTATTGTTCTGCAACTATACTTTATTATGTGCTTTAACTGAATGCTTTGAAAAGAAATGATTGTGAATGTATATTGAAAATGAGATTGGTTTCAGAACTTAAATGAAATCTGCATAGATCAGTTCATATAGGATTTGGGAAGAACGTTTCTATCAAGGACCTTGAATGCATATAGATCAAAACCTTAAAAGATCAATAATAGACCAGTGCCTCTATCCGGGGATATATATGACACTTTATGGACAAAATATCTTATCAACTCAGGAGACATTTTCTCATTAACTATGAAGGTTCAGTATGCGTTATACAAACAATAAGAACTCAATCTTTCACTTAATGCAATGACATGTGATTCACATCATAGCAAATCTATAAACAGATTTATCAAGAGGACAAAGATAACTCATCAACATAAAAGTGTACACAATATTTGAAAAAACAGACAGTGAACCTTGTATATTAATCTTCAGGAAATAATTGCATACATAAGCTACACTTGTAAATACTTCATTATAGATTGCTTGCACAAAATGATACTTCTTCTTCATATAGACTTCTCTAATACAAAATGATATTCAATCCTTACAGCATTATGTTGTTCTTATGACTCTCTCTCTTCATATCTATATTTTTTAACTACTTATATATGTAGTTGAATGGGAACCATACCCCTTTTGATGTGAAAAGTCACCATTTTACATTAAAATTAACAAAACCCTTTGAAATTAATATGCAAACTAGTTAGTCAATAACCTTTCTTTAAGCTATCTTTCGGTTTTTTGTTTGGTTGATTGCCTTAAACTTTAGATACAAATCTGAAATTTTTTGGGGTTGTAGAAACATCCACTTCTAAAATGGGTCTTCATTAGATTTGATATTTGCATATATTTTCATTCCAAGTTGACATCTTCTTTCATGAAGGTCGAAATAATAGGCTTTTCAGCCTTCTTACGGTCTTCTGTATGGTCTATAGCCAAAAACACACTATATAGATCTAATATTTTTACTGGAGCTTGGAAACTTGATTTTCTGAAATGGGTATTTCTTAATTTTCATGTTTCATTAATTTTAATTCTCTATTCATATCATCTTTTCTATAGATCAAAAATACTATTCTTTCATGGGGTCCATTGGAATTAATTTATTCATATCCTCCTTTACTCTAGTTGTTCAAATCATTAATCATCCATTATGTGTCATTTTCATGAAGTGGCCACCATTTTTAACAATAGGGTGCTTGAAATTATTTGGAAATTTGAAGCCCCAACAATTGCTCTATCTGGGGATGTATGCCCCTTTGCGGGTATAGCAAGAATCCAGTTTTCTCTGGTAGAGTAGACCATTTCCAATCACCCCCCTTCTGTAGATTATGTTAAAACTACATCTGGTGGCCCCTAGGTCCCAAAAACTTGAGCACTCATTTTTCCTGGATCAAACACCTAGTTCTCATCATGCAAAAATATTCCAGTTTGGCACATATCATCAACCAATCCAATTTCATCGTAAAGCTTATCAATTGTCATATTTTCATGTTTACCATAAATGTTGTAATATATTTTATTTGTGTCTTGATATTCCATGCTAAAAGAATCACAACAATCCCATTTTGTTTTCACTTTTATCTTTTGAGGCTTTCTAATATTTTTAAATATCACATTATCTCTCCTTACTTTATGGACACGCTCCAAATAATCCCTGACATATTGCTTTTTACCCCTCCTTCTTGAATTTACCATATAGGAAATCAAATTCCTCTAAACCATTATGCTTTTATCCTTATAAGGGTTTTTCCTTTGAAATACTCTTGTATTTGGAAATACATCAATATTCATCCATATTTTATAGGGTTTCTCCATTTCTCTCGAGAGATGTTGGCTTTCAACCTTTATTTCCTTGTTGTGATTAGGTGAAATCATACTAACAATATCAACTTCAGAATTGGGAGAATTTTTTTTTCTTTGTTACTCCCCTATGTGATTGATGTAAACCTAAAGTCAAAAATTCATACTTAGGCTTACTTTTCAATTGTACCTTTTGTTGGAGAGATAGATTATTTGGAAACCCTAAACTTTTCTCTTGAACATGTTCTTTTATTTTTGAAAAATTTATATCACCAATTTTATTTGTCTGAGTGTGCTTTGGATAATGCAACTTTTCTGATCCATAACAATGCTCCCAATTATCCTCATTGTTATTTATGTCATTGCTCAATAAGATCTCATGATCATCTGGAGATATTTCTTGTTATTCATATAGTGGATTTGAAAACACATAGAGATCTTTGTTAGACATACTCTGGCAGTATGTCATTTCATCATTTATATCTGCATTATTATAAAGAGGATTTGTAAAACATTTAAAATGATCTTGATAGTTATATGAATCTTCATTTTTTTGGTCATCATATGTGCTCTCATTGTCATTAATGTATTTATCAGAGAAATAGGATGACTCATCACATATAGTTTTTTTTTGAATGGCAGCCATCTTCTGTCATGTCATCACACAACTGATTTGAAAAAGATTTGAACCTATTTCCAAGTGCATGTGCACATTCTATCTATTGTCCATGACACACCTCTTTTTCCTTTGTTGCATTTCTCTAATACTCTCTATCCAGAAGATCTGAAATTTGTTCATTACTGAGAAAACAATCTTCCTTTTGATATTGCATGTTGTCTATTTCCACGTAGGTCTCATCAACAATGGATTCTTCTTCAATCTGATCCAAACTTCCCTCTTCATTAAGGTTTTGTGTTCCCTTTATAGATCTCATTCTACATCCATTATCTTCTATAAAAATTTCATCATGTAGATACCTGAGAAAACTATACAACTGAGAGTCATACCCTAACTTATATATTTTATTTAGTAACTCATAAAATGTAGGCTTGACATCTGAAGGTATCTCCTGATATATATTGAACATCCTCATGAATAAATTTACTGTAGATTCATCTTCTTGTTTTTTTATATTTAAATATTCATCCAAGGGAGATGCACATAATTCTGTTTCCATACTGTATTCTTGGTCTTCCTCTAGCTCATAGCACATGCTTCCTTCTTCACTTGCATCATGAAACACATCAAGGAACCATTGCTCCAACTCCCTCCATGATGAGATTCTCTATGTAGGGAGTGATTCATAGGATTCTCTTGCATTATCCTTCAATGTCTTGATGAATAACTTCATCAGATAATCTTTTGCATAAATCTCATAATCTTTTACAAATGTATAAAATGAGCCCAAATGATTAAGTGCTAATTCATCATATTCCCCATGGAATTTTGGTGCAAGTTGTGAAATCTTAGGGAATAACTTGTTTGGGATACATTGAAAGATTCTGAGATCCAATGGCCTGATGCCATTTGGAATAAATGGTTTTCTTTGAAATATTCTAAACCAAAATTGTTATTTCTTTCAAAAAGGAAAATTTTCATCTCCTTCTAGATCTTTTCCCTTAGTAGAATCACCAATTGAAATAGATCTTGTTATGTAGAATAGAGTCACCACCTCTTGTGGAGGAAAATATTACTTACTGATCTCCTAGGTTCTTCCTTCCAATAGATCACACCTTAACAAAGATTCTAGAATTGAAATTCTGTAGACAACTCCCCAGCAGAGTCGCCAATCTATTGGTGCCCAAAACCACAGATTGGGAAACCAAAAGACTTGCCAAATCCTCAAGTAGTCCAATCAGCCTTGGGCAATGAACAAAGACAGTCAAGGACTAGATACCTCTACACTTTAGGCTCCACTGAACCTAGGTGGGTGTGTCTCTTCCTCTCAAGCACAAAAGAGGTTATTTATAGTGGATTTAAACCTTTTAACAAATTTACACAATTGGCAAATTATTGTTTTGCAACTATGCTTTATTATGTGCTTTAACTGAATGCTTTGAAAAGAAATGATTATGAATGTATATTGAAAATGAGATTGGTTTCAGGACTTAAATGAAATCTGCATAGATCAGTTCATATAGGATTTGGGAAGAACATTTCTATCAAGGACCTTGAATGCATACAAATCAAAACCTTAAAAGATCAATAATAGACCAGTGCCTCTATTTGGGGATATATATGACACTTCATGGACAAAATATCTTATCAACTCAAGAGACAATTTCTTATCAACTATGAAGGTTCAGTATGTGTTATACTAACAATAAGAACTCAATCTTTCACTTAATGCAATGACATGTGATTCACATCATAGCAAATCTATAAACAAATTTATCAAGAGGACAAAGATAACTCATCAACACAAAAGTGTACACAATATTTGGAAAAATAGAGAATGAACATTGTATATTAATCTCCAAGAAATAATTGCATACATAAGCTACACTTGTAAATACTTCATTACAAATTGATTGCACAAAATGGCACTTCTTCCTCCTATAGACTTCTCTAATAGAAAATGATATTCAATCCTTATAGAATTATATTGTTCTTATGACTCTCCCTCTTCATATCTACATTTTTTAACCACTTATATATGTGGTTGAATGGGCACCATACCCCTTTTGGGGTGAAAAGTCACCATTTTACATTAAAATTAACAAAACCTTTTGAAATTAATATGCAAACTAGTTAGTCAATAACCTTGCTTTAAGAATAAGAATTCTATAGGGAGATAGATACTTTAAGCTAATTATTGATGATTATTCTAGAATGTGTTGGGTTACTTTTCTCAGGGAGAAATCATAAGCTTTTAGAAAATTCAAACTATTCAAGGCAATGGTAGAGAATAAAACCGGTAAGAAAATCAAATGTTTGAGATCTGATCAAGGAGGAGAATTTAATACATTCTGTGAAGTAAATGGAATCAAAAGACAACTATCAGCACCCTAGACACCTCAACAAAATGGAATTGTGGAAAGGAAGAACAAAACTATTTTGGAAGAAGCTAGAAGCATGATATTGGAAGCAAATCTACCTTGGAGAGATGTAGTGAATACAACTATTTACACTTCCAACAGAGTTCACATCAAAGGTGAAACCGGTAAGACCCCTTATGAACTATGGTTTGGTCATACTCCTACTCTTAAATACTTCAGAATTTTTGGAAGAAAATGCCATATTAGGACATATGAGTATATTGGTAAATTTGATCCTAGAAGTGATGAATGAATATTTCTTGGTTATTCATCTAAGAACAAAGCATATAGATGTTTTAATAAAACATTGTAGAAAATCATTGAGAGTGCTAATGTGAAGATAGATGAACACTTTAGAGGAAATTCAAGGTCTGTAGATTTTGAACCAGTAGTTAAGATGATCATAAATGAACCTATGTAGAGTGCACCGGTATAGAATACAGATCCAGTCACACTGACATCATCAGAGAATTCCACAGTGATTGAAGAACAACATGTGAATAAACCTAGGTATGTAAGACTGAATCACTCATAAAATCAGATAATTGGGAATAAGTATCAAGGTGTTATGACAAGAGGAAGACTGACAAATGAAGAGGTATGCTTAATTTCTCAAACTGAACTGTCATTTATTATTGAAGCTTGTCAAGATGAACATTGGATTAAAGCAATGGAAGATGAACTAGAACAGATTGAAAAAAACAATACATGGACATTAGTTCCCCAGCCTAAAGACAAAATGTAATTGGAACTAAATGAGTATTCATAAATAAACTTAATGAAGATGGTAAGGTAACCAGGAACAAAGCAAGATTAGTATGTAAAGGATATTCACAAAAAGAGGGAATTGATTATAATGAAATCTTTGTAGCGGTAGCTATAATTGAGGCAGTCAGATTGTTTCTTCCATTTATAGCTCACATGTACTATAAAGTATATCAGATGGATGTAAAATGTGCATTTCTGAATGGAGATCTTGAAGGGGAAGTTTGCATTGAAAAGCCTGGTGGATTTTCATTGACAAATGTTAAGGATATGGTTTGTAGATTAAGGAAAGCTTTGTATGGATTGAAGCAAGCTCCAAGAGCTTGGTATGGTAGATTGGACAAATATATTTTGAAGCTTGGTTACACTAAAGGTAATGCTGACAACAAATTATATTTCAAAGTGACTAATGATGACATCCTGGTTATTAAATTTTTTGTTGATGATATCATTTTTGGAGGAGAAGATGGATTGTGTAAAGACTTTGCTAACAAAATGCAGGAAGAATTTGAAATGTCTATGATTGGGGAGATAAAATTCTTTTTAGGATTTCAAATTTCACAAACTGATAAAGGTATATTCATATGTCAAAAAAAAAACTTGAAGGAACTACTAAAGAAATTTGGTATGGAAAACTCTAAACCGGTAAGTACTCCTATGACTACAGCTGATAAATTGACATTGAAAGATGATTTAGCTCCTGTTAATTAGATAAGATACAAATCTATGATTGGAGGTTTACTGTATTTAACACAAACAAGACCTGATATAATGAATTTAGTATGTATTGTTTCAATATTTCAGAGTAATCCTAAAGAAAATCATGAATCAATAGTAAAAAGGATTTTCTGGTATCTACAAGGCACAACAAATCTTGGTTTATGGTATCCTAAAGATGAAAATTTTGATTTATGTGCATACACAGATGCAAATTGGGTAGGAGATGTAGATGACAGAAAGAGTACCACTGGCAGTGCATTATTTCTTGGTAGTAGATTGATTTCATGGTTGAGCAAGAAGCAGAGTTGTACATTATTATCAACAGCAGAATTAGAATATGTTGCAGAAACAACTATTTGTACTCAGGTATTATGGATTAAGCAATTGTTGAAGGACATAAAAATAAAAGGCAAAGGGCCCATAATCATTTATTGTGATAATTTAGCAACAATTGATATATCAAAGAATCCAGTATTTCACTCTAAGACTAAGCATGTTTCTATCAAATATAACTTTCTGAAAGAGAATGTTGAAGTAAAAGAAGTGAGATTGGTTTATGTGAATACTAAAGAGCAGATTGCAGATATCTTTACGAAGCCTTTGCCTAAGGAAACTTTTGAATATCTCAGAGAGCAACTTGGGGTAATACCCCCATCGGTAGAGATTTAGATAGTTGAAGATTGACATCAAACCGACAGAAACTAACAAAGAAACCTTTTTCCGGCTTTGATGGAGGAAAGCTACTTCACAGGGGGAGTAGCTGGTTATATTAGTTGGTCATATTTGTTGGTTATATGTTTTGGTATTTATTTTCTTTGGCATTTGATGTCAAAGGGGAAGAGATATCTATGGAAAAATATTATCCTAGGGGGAGAGATTATTCTTTGGAGACATTATTCATTGAGGGAGATATATACTCTCTGCATTTTGATTTTGATTTCTGGTATTGATCTATTTTGGAGATTGTTGGTTTTTGGTTTTTGGCATTCTGTTTTGGTACTTAGATGTTTTCCCGTCTAGTGTTGCCATCAATGCAAAAGGGGGAGATTGTTGGTAGTATGGATGTGTTGCATTAGTTTTGTCATTTATGTCAACACTTATCCTTCTTATGTTGAATCGGCATACTGTGTCCACCAGAAAGATCAATGACTTATGCACAGTCACCAGTATATTATCCATCGATAGGTTATATTGTTCATCGGTACTGATGATGACTTGTTATCATCTGGAGATCACTTGCTTATGTTGAAGACATGGTTTGGATACTTGTTTTTGGTGTTTTGGTTATTGATCTAATCAGGTTGACATATTTGTTGTTACCGACAGTTTGGTCTAGGTTATGGACCGGTATGCGTTATCTATTCCAGATCAGCATGACACGTTTTGGAGATGATTTATTGATTGGATATTGTTTTAAATGTATTGATCCGACATGATGCATAACATCAAGACTTATTTGTAATTGATTTAATTGTATTATTCTTTGTGAGCCGACCTACACAATTGGTCCTAGGTTTTGTATATATGTAAGATCTCATTTGTGAGATAAATGATGGGATATGACATGTAAGGTTATGGTATGGTATTGTAACATGGTATGTGCGAATATTGAAGATCATATGAGCAGGCCATAGAGAAGGTTCAAGGAAGGTTTGAAGGTGATTATCAGAGCTTAACTGGTACTAAATCCAGCATTGGAAATGCTATTTTGAGCAGTAAATTATTCTAGGATTTACCCATCCTACTGTAGTCATTGCGACTCCCATTTGAGCAATGTGCTCTAGGCGGTTGGCCTTTCTGCATGTGCAGACCCCATTTGTATACACATACTATCTACAATAGTATCATCTAATTGTGGGTAAGGTTTCCTACCATGGTTTTTCCCCTTACAGGGTTTCCACATTAAAATCTCCATGTTATATGTTGTGGATATTATTTCTCTTTCCATTTCAAACATTAAGTTTCACCGGTATTGATATTAACTATTAATTCATAGACAACTTATTCAACCCCCGCCCCCCTCCCCCCCTACCCCTCTTAGTTGCCTTCCAGGTCCTAACACATTTAAACCAACCTCCAATTAATGACTCCCATATATCATTTTATTACTAATTTTTTTTGCCAAGTCTATTGGTTTCATTTCACTAATGTTTCTTTGTCACAAGATGACATGGATCCATCACATAGTATAGACAGGGATGTAGGTCGTGACACTTGTACCGAGAAGGTAAACATCAGTGTAATTGTACAAATTAGATAGAAGCAAACCGTTACATTATTATGTTCTTTTCTTGAGTATTTTGGAGTAATTTTGATATTGTTAATGATATTCTTGTCACAGATAGATGTTCGAGGAAAGGGAAAGGGAGTTGTAGTACTTGAGCACCTCTCTAGGGATGTGGACTCAACAGGATTAAGCGATGATGACATCACAAATTCCACAAACCCTATAGAATTGATAAAAAAGTATATTAGAAAAATTAGTAAAGAGATTGTTTCTTTTGCATCCGTGGAGCCTCAGACTGATGAGATACAAGAGAGGGTGCAAAAATTGATGCGGACAACAGGAAACTTGCAAGTAAGTAGTAATGAAAGCTTTAATTATAACAAAAGTTCAATAATGGTTTATATTTTATACTCTTTAATGTCATTAACTAAAATATGTACGTGTTGTTTTTATAGAAATTTATGCATTCTCGTCAACCTGGTGGCCAAGATCAAGGTATTGCAGGTAGTTCAAGTGATGACAATTTTCTATACATTAAAACTATTCCTCCTTTGGACTTGTGAACTTGCTTTTTTAATGCTAGTGTTATTTCTCATATATTTATTATGTAGTTGATGTAGAGGGATCTAGTTGATGCTCTTCATGAATGATCATTCATACCTTAGGGAAGTGATTTGTTTAGTGGCTAATATTCACCAATTGGCTATTTTTTAAAATTTGAAAATCAAAATTTGGCTAATAGTTCAAGTTTTTAGATGACCTAAATTGCCACATTTTACAAAATTTTATTTTGCTCCTATTTAAATTGCCAGAGAGTTTATTCTATTAAATTTTTGAAGTCAAAGATTTGCAAAAATATACGATACATGATTGGATCGGATTTGCCAAAATTTTATAATTTTTTATAAAAAATTAAATTAATTCTCCAATAATGCATCATAATTATTAGTTACTTTAGGGTTTTATCAACAATCTTTAGTTGCCACCATTGATTCAAAATATAATCTAATCACCATCATTGCATTCCATGAGGTAAATTGTACTTACAAGTTGTAATGCTCATGGGGTTGAGTTTCTCTTCAATTATTGACCTCAATAGAAATTAATGGTATGAAAACAATTTTGGGCCCCATGAGTATTACACATTTTAAGTACATTTTATTTGACAAAATACAAAGAGGTTTATTAGATTAATTTAAATTAATGGAAGTACCTAAATAAAGTAGTGTCTAACCTTTAAACTCATTAATGATTTCCAACTTACGCCTGTAGTTTTCAATAAGATTTTATTTTTTAAAGGAAATTATTTGCAATAGTAATTAATGCATACTAATATTATTTCCTAAGATTCGCCAAGATTTTCTACCAAATAATTTTGATGTAAGAAAATTCACCAATAAAATTAATATTTTTATTTTAAAAAATAAAAGATTTGCCAATAAAAATTATAATTTTTATCCAAAGTAAATAAAAATTCGCCAAGATTTAATATCTTTTTTTAAGGGGGTTTTCTTAAAGTTATCACTGCCTTAGGGCAAAAAACCCCCTTACACATCCATTCACTTGTTCTCAACAAACCTCCAACACATCCTTTTTCTAGATCCTTGACTTGGATCAACCCCTTAATCATAGGACCTTGCCTATTTATCTAACTCAAAGGAAATTGCCACTTGCACTTGCTCTGACATTTGAATCCACTATGTACCAAGATAACAATAATAATGAGATCACTATCTGCCCCTAATGTATCTATCCTATTGTGATCCTATTGGCATACTCATCTTTCCCAAATCCATCTTGAGGACTTTCACTCTTTGAATCACTCCAACTCTCACAATTTGACTTCCATACGGTACTAATTCTAATTAGCACCACTAATGGTTTAAAGATGCATCTCCCAGTGCTTATTTGTCACACACTAAACTAGTGGTTCCCAAGGACACATAAATGTACTTCTTTCCCATGAAAAAAAAACACAATTCTCAACCCTCCCAACCACCCTAAGAAACATCTTGACCCTCTATTGTCTTCACACTATTCACAAAGATAAAAAACCACCAATGGGATAGTATTACTTCATTGATCCATTCACTATTTTATAACCCTTCAACTGTTCTTGGAAAAGACATAAACTCACCCAAACATTCCCCTAACATTCAACTCTAACACCATTCCTAATAACTAGGTTGATCCTACAAAATGAAAAGGTTTCAGTCTGCTGTCCTTTTTGTGACAGTCACTCACAAATTCAACAAACTCTTCCTACCACTGTTTTGACAGACTGGGACAAAAATTCAATCTTCTTTTACATTTTCACACATGCAAACTCCATTAAGTATCTACAACCTTCCTCATAATGTCAACTTCCAACAAGACAAGTTACATGTTCAAGCAACTCCATGCTAGCCTTAACATTGTGAAAATACGAATTATTTCAACCATCATACCTTAACATATACTTACCCCCATCCTCCAAGAGTGTCCTTTCACTGTCCTTTTCTTTTTAATGTATGCTACAACTGCCCAAGTACTCATAATCTGCACTTACTCATACAATAAGGGACCCAAACTACCATTCATTGTGATTGTCATGATCAAACAAGTAGATTGAAACTTGCTTGGCTTATCACTTTGAGTACCCAAAACACATCATACTTGATACTGTCAATGTTCATAATAAAGGTTCAGCCTTGTTTAAAATTCTTGCAGTTTTTGTATATTTAATGTATTATTCTTCAGGTACTGTCAATGTTCCTGTACAAATTCCACCTCATCAAAGGTTAGCCCCACCTGTATTGCCAACTACAATGTTGGCAACATGCAGCATGCAGACATCCTCTACTACACGTCATGTTGGCCCATACATTATTGGTAGATCCCTCTTTTGCTCTATCTTTTGTTATGTGTTTATTTCCCTTGAACCATTCTTTCTTGGGGGCATTTCATAGTGGATTCATTTTCCTGCAGCAGGAGATGCACATGAGGATGTGCAAGAGGTGACTACTGCTGATAACATACCATCATTTCCTGGATATTCTCCTATTGCTATTACGAGAACGTTGCAGGCCACATTGGTAGTGAGTGGCGAAGAATTGATTCCCTTAAAGATACAAAAGGTTCTAGGTACTTTAAAATTATTATTATATATAATCTAATTGTAATTTACTTACTGATCACTCCTTTTGGAGTAATGATCCCATGAATTTTTTGCAGGAAATGATATTTTTTATAAAAATCTTAATGACATTGCATTACATATATTTGGGCCCACCATACGGAAAAGGTGGAACATCATATGTGAACTAACCTTAATCCACTATTTTGATTTCATATCATTGTTAGAATAGTTTTCCTTTGATCCATTTCTTGAACTATAATAAAGCTAGCTTCAGTTCATTTCCGAATCTAACAGGTTTGTTTTTTCTTTAAAAGGTGGAATGACCAAGAAAAAAGGTTAAAAGATGAACTGACAAACCATATGGTTGAGTTGTTTGGAAATGACACATTCGACAAAACCAAGCTCCTTGAAAAATTTGGCACATATCTAAAGTATGTGAGGGACCAATACATGACACATTTAGAGAAGAACGTAAAGTATGAGCATCCCCCCATGATTCCAGAGAGGGACTGGAAGGACCTAATTTTGGATGCCAAGGAGAGAATCAGAAGGAAAAAAGGAAATACATCACTAGACGCCAGAAGAAGGTATGTGATACTATTAAGAATGTAATTATGTACTAATTACTCTTTATATTTATATAATTTAACATATTTAAAACTTTTCATATATTGAGTGACACGTCAAAGGCAACCAAGGCAAGACAAGAAAAGCATGGGCAACACAAACTCGACTCTAGTGGTTATATGAAACTTGCCACACGAACTATAAGTATCAGTAAATGAAATATCGCATCAAAATATTTATAAATTGCAAACATTTTTTTTTTATCAAACAATGCAAGAAAAATTCATGATACCAAGCAAAAATGTAGGGCTTCGAATTCAATAGAGTGCCCACAAAATATGACAAGAGAAATTCCTACCAACAAGGCTATATAGTCATGGCTGAATGGCTATGAGAATTGAGTGGGCAAACACAAGATTCTGGTGCATCCGTCACATAGGTAAATAAGCTAAATGAAAATTGTTTCAAATTAAATACGTTACCAATAATCTAATTGATGTTGAGTTCCAACATAAAGTGACCATATTTGTTTTAAATAAACAAGCAATGATAACAATGCATGTGACATTGGAATGCAGCTTGCTAATCATGAAACACGACCTACACATGAAGGTCCAGATGTGCATCCCAGTAGTGGAGGTATTCATTTTCTATTCAAATTTATTTATGTAATTATTAATATAATTAAACATATTAAATTGTAATTAGTGTAGTAATTAATGTAACCTTTTTTGTTAATATTTTAGAACATGTAGTCGGTGGTGACCAAGTGGAGCATGATTCAGGTACACAACATTAGGAACGTGATGTTCCCCAATCAGGTAAAGAGGACCATTGTTATTCCTTTAAACAAATTTAATTGCCATTGGTGTTCAACATTAATGTAACCTTTGGTATTTCAACTCCAGAGGATCTAGAGGGTGTTCAACATGTTGATGTTGAGGCTAGGCAAAATAATGTGGAAGATGATGTGGCCCCATTAGGTAAAGAGCACCATGGTTATGTTCTTTAAATTAATGAAATACTTGTAACAATAATAAAAAAACATTTTGAATTTAACCCATTTCTTTGTTATTGTAGAGGATCCCCCTTCTCTTTAGTGTCCTCTTCCTCAGTATAGGACTAGGCATATAGAGAGATCATGAGCAGAGGGCAGAACAACTGAAGAGGGGGGGAATGATGAAGAAAATGATGCTCCACTTATTCTTTATATAGCATCAAAGAAAAAGAAAAAAATGATTGTAATCTACCTTATTTGATAATGACTAATTTTTATGTGTTAATGAATATAACTATGTGCTAATGAATGGTTATGAATGATATATGTTAATGAATATTGATGAATGTTGCACGTTAATGAATGTTAATGAATGTTATGTGTTAATGAATGTTATGTGATATTAATGAATGAATGTTATATTTTATTAATGGTAGAAACAATGAATGAATGTTAGATGTTAATGGGGAATTTAGAGTGATGTTAGGGGAAGGGGAGGGGCCAAATGAGATTTCACCTTCACGTGGTTGGCCCTGTTAAGTAGAGAAAAATAAACTATTCTCAAAACAAAGTGAAGATCAATAAGATAACACAATTTTTAATATTTCATTATGTTGCACAGTTAATCTTATTGAAAAATGTATATTGAATCTTAATTGTAGGGTCCAACAGAGCCAATCCGAACAACAACACCACAATTTGATGGGTATAATGAACTCCCATATTGTCTTGTATGTAAACTAACACTATTACTTGTTGCTAGTGCTGATATCAGCCATGGCGTGAGTGAAAAAGTTATGAATGTACCTCATCCTTGTAAGTTTTTTTAATTAGTTGACATTTTCTTTATAATTTTTTAATTTTCCTTATCATTTTCTCTGCCACTGCATTCTATGACATTGTATTTGATTTGTTCTCTATACTCACATGACCTTAATAGTCCCTTTGAATATAATCTTCAATGATACCAATGAGGGACTGCTCTCAATTGATTGTTCCAAATGGCTTTGGAACCTCATTAGTATTCTAAATACCTTATAGCAAACTATGTTTTCTCTTATGTTGAAATAACCTCAATCATTGTCTTATGTTTGTCTAAAAATGGTGTTCATTAGTTATTTCTTGTGTTCGATGGTTAATTTCATTTCCATCCAATGTGATTGTTGATCTCTAGCTCTATAAATGATCCTTACAATGGTTCTCTTCAATGCCAAACATCATTGTGTTGTTGATGACCATTTATGATTGCTACCTATTGAATCTAATGCTTGATGCTGTCCTATATGCTATCAATCATTGCTGGTAAAAGCCACTGACCTGCCTTTGCTTGTACACGAATCACCAAGCTTGGTGTTGTTAAAAGAAACCATACTTTCATAGTAGGAACCACTGTCAAGATTGTTTTACTAGAAATTTCCTTGGTACTAGAGCCACAAAATAGTATTTTGATGGTCGATCACTAATCTTTTGATGGTCGATCACTAGTCTTTTGATGGTTGATAACAAACTCTTATTTCTTTTATCTTGTCACTATATTTGATGCCTTGAAGATTTGCATTTGATGTTGCTCTAATACTATTTCATTTTGAGTTGTTTATGCCCATAAATTCTTGTAACCTCTACTCTAATACTGGCAAATAATTTCAAATCCGCCTCTAGTCAAACATGTCTAGACCTAGGACTATGAACCTTTATCTTCCTACGGCTTACTATGTTAGATGTTTATCACTGTGTATATTTGTATCATTGTACTCAAAATGGAGAATGGATTATTCTATTACTATTGCTATCATCAAGTCTTCTCTTTGGACACTCTTTATGCAAAGTTTTCCTATCAATATGTCCTAATCATTCCTTGTGAAGGGACATAGTTTTTGTGTGGGATTGCTCTTCATTGGTAAAAGGCTTATGATTGTATTTGTCATTGTGAAGGTTTGAGAATATTTATTTTTTCATTATCAAAATCTTCTCATGGCACCATTTTATCTTTTCTTGCTAATGATTTCTTGAATACAATAGTACTCTTATTCATTATTTGGGACTATGAAAGACAGTGATCAATTTATATTAACTTTATTATCTCCCTTGAAGATTGCTCTAGCTTTGAAGGCCAAAGAAATTCTTAGTTGATCTAAGATTTATTATATTTGTCCTTAACTACTATGGCTTGGTATGTGTATTGTGTTTTGGAGGTATCAAGATGTAGTTCCCAGATGGATTGGTCCCAAACTTGATGCCTTAGTGATGCAAAGATAGGGGTAATACTCAGCTCTTCATGGTAGAGCAATATTCAATAATAACAAGATAAGATAATTTTGGTGACTCCAATCCTTGATTCAACCAAAGACAACATTAGGAGTGTCATCACTGATTAAAATGGGTTTTTCTTTTCCCATGATTGGCTTTGGTTTTGTTGAATTTTTGAATAAGGTGTAGTTCCAAATGCTTTAGCTTTGTTCTAGACTTCAAGGGTGTAAGGGTTTTTGATTTTAAATCGTCTTGTGTTTTGTTCTAAAACCTCTAGTTTCTAATCTTTCGTTACTTTATTCACTTAAGTAATGGGTCATGGGGTAGTAGGAAGTGTCCCCCCTTGTTGTTTGCCTAGGCGGTTATGTTAATTAATCAGAAAATTTTATGCCTTATACGTTTTTCTTCTAAAGTTGTCGGGCCCAGTAACTAGTGCGCATCTCGTGGATGGATCCACGGCTCGCGTTATTTCGCTAAGTGAAGTTGTGCATAGTTTAAAACTAGCGAAGTTACGAGTAAGTTGGCGGCACGTGGCACAAGTCACAATAGTCAGGGGGTCAGGATTAAAGGCTAAAAAGCGGGCCCCAGAGGTGAGTCAGGTCGCAGGTGGAGATGACTTAGCAGGTATAGCTGTTATGAAAAAGGTGGGGCCCCATGGTTTCCTTTTGGCAAATAATAAGGTGACAAGTTAGCTCTGAAAGTGACTGGGCACTAGGTGTTCATGATGAGTCAGTGGGCCCACCCCTCCTAAGAGCCTTTTCAGAGGATTAAAAGCCTATCAGCTTAAGAGATGATCCGACGGCCCATGCTATTTCGCAAGGGTAAGATGCTTGTCCTTTATACCCCGCAAAATAGCTAGAGTGAACGCAAGCCGTCCATGTGTCATGATGATGACCTAGAGGATATAGCTGTTATGAAAAAGGTGGGGCCCCATGGTTTCCTTTTGGCAAATAAGAAGGTGACAAGTCAACTCCGAAAGTGACTGGGTGCTAGGTGTTCACGATGAGTCAGTAGGCCCACCCCTCTTGAGAGCCTTTTCAGAGGATTAAAAGCCAATCAGCTTAAGAGATGATCCGATGGCCCGCGCTATTTTGCAAGGGTAAGATGCTCGTCCTTTATACCCCATGAAATAGCGAGAGTGAACGCGAGCTGTCCACATGTCATGATAACACGTGGTCTAAGAAGAAAGTGTGGGCCCGCCAAGGTGGAACCGGCGATATAAAAGAAAGACACGTGGCCAGTATCAAGTGGAATGCGAAGGGAATTTCAAGGCCAATGGTTGGACGCCACGTGGTATCATGTAGCCAATAGAAAAGTGGGACCCAGAGTAAAGCTAAAGCCATCAGTTAACCTAACGCTCGATCAAGTTTCTTTTGATCGAACAGTTGGCATTATTTCACAGGACCAAGCTGCCCGATAGTTATGCTTCGCGAAGTTGCGAAAGAGCAGAATGAAACACTTGCATGAATGTTGTGACCCGTTGGAGCAAAAAATACGAATTCTTATATGAATTCAATTTTGAAGGGACGGTCGAAGCATGCGGAATCAATGTGTTATAGTTAAGGCCCTGAGTACAAATATTTGATTTCCTAACAACCGGGTAAAGATATCTTTTAAAGTATTTTGCAGAAGAGCAGACGCAGAGTTATTTTCCTCAGATACAGAGCAAGTCGGTTCAGTTGCAGAGCAAATTCCTTCAAGCAAAGAACAAGTTCTCTCGTATTTTTGTGTAGCAATTCTTGTGCAGTGTTCTAAATTAGATAATTGATTCTTCGCAGAGTTGTTTAAGAGTGGCATTTATTTCTTGCATATTCAAAATGGCTCCTAAAAGAGAATTTTCTGGTAAGGTTAACTATTCAGAGAGGAGTGTTTGTGATGATTTTTTAGAATAGTTGACATTGTCAACTAATCAGGCATCAAAGGCAAAAGAGTTAGTGCCCAAGGCTCCCCGTCTAAAGATAGGAGAAGGATTATATGATAAGGATTATATGATAAGGGTAATTGGTTGAGAGACCCACAGGTTGGATTGTCTGGGTTGGGGTTGTTTAAAGTTGGATTCAGAATGAGAAATTCTCCTGCCCCACAAAACTGTATCTGGGAACTAGATGTCGGGAAATTAGTTGTCCCAGGAGTATTTATGGACACAGATTTGTTAGCCCAAATTGTGCTCAACTATGATCTAGTCACAAGGAGCATTCAGGATGTAAATGGGAAAACCCTTGTTGAAATTAATGTTGAAGAGTTTAGGATAGAATTTGGGCTTAATGAGTTTACAAACTTTCTAGAACCTATAAACTTCACAGCATTAGCCCAAATTTACGGTGCACAGAGGAGTCATCTCAGGAATGGGCCTCTTAAGGAATTTTTTGTGAAAATAGGAGGGTTAACAGTTGTAGGACCCAACACACAAGAGCCCTTCTCATTAAGTATGTTCACCCTGAGGGCTAAAGGAATGTATTGGGCACTTTGCCAAGTTTTGGGAGAAGATGCTGAAGCAAATATGTTGAATCATTACTTGTTAATGATCGCTCAGATTTTGAATCCTTCTCTTGCAATCACATTTGATTATGCTGCTTATATTGTTGATGCTATTCATGGAGGGTTGATTGGAATCAAGAATGGAAAGGTGGATAGGCCTTTCGGATGGTACTCACTCCTGATGCATCTTTTTCTCTTCAAAGGTGGTGATTATTTTGCCAGTGGGCTGGACCTGGTTAAGGAGAAGGAAGGAGAAAAAATGCCGATACAATTATGGAGTACTGTGTTGTCATGGGATAGAGAGGATGCCAGTTTTCTGAAGTTTGATAAATATTTTGCATCAAAAATAAGGACTCTCCTCTGCTCTGAGAACCCAAGAATCCCCAAAGTTCTTTTGGAATTCATGAGACCAAAAGAATTCACAGAGAACATAAAAATTGTTCATAACTGGGGTGACATTTATTTATATCCAGTCTCCACAGTTTTCAGAGTTTTTGGTTTCAGGGGCACCCCATTTTTGTTACCTTACCAGGTCCCTCTCAAAGTAGGAATCTCGGAAATCCTCAGACAAATTGGTGGCTTGCAAGAGGCAGAGTTGACAAGCAGGGGTAAAGGGACTATTTTCCCTGCAGCTACCATAGCCCACCAATTTGTAATAACAAAGGGAGGCTAGAATTGCTTTGAGGATTTCCTCAAACCTTATCATTTATCCACTGTAGTGTCCAGGTGTGCCGATCCAGAGGACTTCTTCAACGGTATGTTTAGGAAGAAGGTAGCATACAGAGGTAGGCCTCATCAATTCCAATTTCCTGAAGACCTCATCAGAAATGAATTTGATCTAGATGAGCAAGAGCTAAGAAAAGAAAAGTGGGTGGCTTATAAGAAAGCCTTGGATTTTGTGCATCAGTTTGATGCTAGCTATGACCCATTGTCTAGCTTTTTCCCACTAGAAGAGAAAATAAAGTTTTTGATTGTTTGCTTTGAAGATGTCATGTAGACACTGAAGGAAAAAAGGGAAGCTGTAATTAAGAGCAACCCTGAGAAAGCCAGAATGATCCTTAGTAGGTCAGCTTCTAGCAAGCCAATCCCTCTTGGTGATTACACACTGCATAAGAAATTAGGTTATAGTGTGCTGGTGCCTACAACAGGGGAGCCCTCTACCTCTAAAGGAAAGAGGAAGATACAAGATGTCATCGACATCCAAGAGAGCCCAAAGAAGCAAAGGGTGGGGAAAGAAATACAATCAAATACACCTTTGTATTCCCCATCCCAATCCCCTATCCATATAGGAAATGAGCAAGCAGCAGCTGAGCAACTCCTACAATTGGGTAATCTAGGGGAAATTGCATACACCTATGATGAAGTGGAGGAAGGGATGCTGGAAGAACCCATTGCTGCTGGAATGGATATTACCTCCACTGAACTTAAAGGCCAGGAGTGGGATCCTGAAATAAAGCAGGCAAGTAGTTCCTTTCTAGCTGATAACAATTTTGTCACATCAGAAGCATTTATGCAGTTTACATGGAAATAGCACATAGATATATATAATGCTAGATGTGAAACAAGAAAGACTGAGCAGCCCAATAAAGATCTAGCCCTGGTGGAAGAAGAAATAAAGCAAGAGATGATGGAAGAATTCAAAACCATCACCCCTGAGCAGGGAAGAGACATGGTAGCACAAGCTAGAGTGCTTATATTACCCGAATGGGATATTGCAGATGCCCAGGTATTAGATGCAGTAAGAAAAGAGACTAAACCTATGGAGGGGTTTACTTTAAATAAGGACAATGATGCACTTGTCATGTGGTCTCTCAAGAGAAATGAGAGTAAGAAAAGCAAAGACACCCCAGGGTCAAGTTACCTTGGTGGAATGATGGTGAAGAGAGTGCAGAATACAGGGGTAGTGGAGGCTGCTAGCACTGTGTTAGAGACTGCAAAATTCAGTGTTGCAGTAGCAGAGAAGGAAGCCAAAGAGAAAGAGGCCCTCCAAATCAAGTTGGAAATAGTTTTAAAGGCCTATAACAGTGCCAAGGAGGAGATAAGAGGTAAGGATAGCATCATTGCCAAGCTGCAGAGCCAGTTGACTGGACAATACCATCAAGGTGAGTCTTCAACACTGATGATCTCCTCTTCTCCTGCAAGACCTCCACCTGCTAGCCCTATCATTGAGTTTCCACCATCTCCAGCACCCTCTAGCTCTCAAATGATTGAAATCACTCCCCAAGAATTAGAAAATTTGGAACAGGCTCAGGCCTTGTATGCAAAGAAGTATGAGGAGAGAGTAAGGGCTACAATTTCTAGTTTTGCAGATACAATAAATGCCTCATTGCTCTACAACAATGTAGGTAAAATCATGGAAATATGGAATGATCTCAGGAGAGACAAGGCTATTTTGACGCCTATTTTTGACAGATGGAGGCCTAGGGAGCAAGATTTAGAGTTTATGTGTGTATCATGTGATGAGGCAAGGGCCAATCCCATCATTAAATCTACTTCTTATGTCGCTAAAATTTTAATACAATTAGCAGCAGAGGTGGATAATGTGGATGGGAAGGTTAATCTGTGCAAGAAGGAATACACTGACCAAGTTTTTGAGTTGCTCCCAAGAGTTTTTGCTAGCCCGGATCAATTAAAAGACAAACAAATGTGGCTCAAGGAGATAGAAGCTAAATTGTCAGCAAGAATTAAAGGAATTATTGATCTTGATGATGCTTCTGTCTTTGTTGTGACAATACAAGAGATAGAGAAAATTAAGTCGCATTATGCTTTTCTCAATTCAGAAGTCAACAAAATGAGAAATTCTTGGAAAAGGTTGACCAAGACTAAAGATAAAGCGATTAATTTCTCATGGCCGATAGAAGAAGTGTATAATGAGTGGACGATTAAATATGCCACCCATGATCCGGAACAATTAGAGAGCGCCCTTGAAAAGATAGAAGAGGTTGCAACCGAACAAACTGTTGAAGAAACTGCAGAGGTTGAAAAGAGTTTGTAACTGCTTTTGCGAAAAGTTTGTAACCTCTTTACTCTGAAAGAAATGATTGTAACAAACTCTCCTCGAGAAGTCCAAAGCTTTGTGCATCCATGTTGTTATAAATGGATACCATGACTAGAGGATGAGAGATCGCAAAAATTGTAAGAAAACGCTGCAGAAATTTATCTGAGCTTTTCTAAGTCTAATGGAGAATCAAAATTTCTTGTAATATTTTTTGAACTGAATATCAATATATAGACCATCGGTTTTGAGTAAAGCTCTGTGTTGTCTTCAAGTTTGTTCACAAATTTGTTTACTGTTTTCATTCTGAATAATCCAGGTTTGTTCTGTTTGAATGGAATTGCAAAGCAATTTTAGTAGAAGTGTTCATTAGCTTTTCTCTTTAGGAGGGAAATTAAAGGGGCGGGGATCACTCATACCAACAAACTCTCTGGAAGGAACTTTGAATTTTGATGACCATAGCTTGGTTTAGAATGCTTGAGTTCTTGTAGGTGTCAGGCATATACAAGGATTGATAGAAACCAAACTGACGGGAAGCATAAAGATGTTTTGTTTGAGGAGTCTTATTTGAGTTTAGATGACTCTGTGACCTTGGATAAGGCACTGGTATTAATTGAAGTTGTTTATTGCATGCTTTGTTGATCGAAATGCTGAACTTAAGTACAATTTCTATTCTTTGTTTTCAGTTGATTTCAAGGTGAATAGATCCACTGGTTTTCTAGATTGGTTTGCTGTGGGTTTATGTTTGAAAGTGTGAATTTAATTCACAAAGGTATACCCACCTGGGCTCTGAGTAAGCCTGAAGTGTAGAAGGTCTAATCAAACCTTGTCATATGTTGTCTTGAAAATTTCCTTATCTTTGATGTCTCTTCTGCACCAAGCTTTAAACCATATTATTTTAAGGATGTTAAAGGGAATCAGATTTTGAAGACAACAAGGAGATCTAACATTTTGATAAGGGATGACCCCAAGTGTCTTTCATCACATACGTAGGTAGGCATAAGGGTGAGATTAGACCTCTACCTCTCCTTGATGAATTTCGTAAATACTCAACTCCAATGGCTTGGTGGAACATCACCCAATTGGACTCAAGACATGACTATGATACATCACGTGCGGTGTTCATGCTGTGTTTACAAGTTTTATAACAAGTGTCACCCTCTTTACCCTTTTGAATGCATGTATTTGGGATAGTCACACATCTAACTTCCCTTGGTTTAAAAAGTTACAAAATGCTTGCCTAGATGATGGTTTGTAGTCTTCTTAACACTGCCCAAGCATGAGTAACCAGTATAATATATGTAGACTGCACTTTGGATGTTTTGTTCTTGTTAACTGCTATATTGCCCTTCTTGACTGTGATTTTTTGGGACAATTATCATAGACTTTCTTTCAAGTATGATAGAACATAGTGACATGTTTAGAAATGTATTTCAAAAGCCACACAATCAATCCCTCCATGATTTTTTGGCATGCAACTCAAAATACAACATAATAGGGGTTTAAGAAAGGTTTTTGGACTGAGAAACTTAGACTGTGATTTTGGTTTCAATTTGCAATATCAATACCCCATTTTAATTTTGATTCTATGATTTTGGTTTCAATTTGATTTTTATTTTGATAGCATAGCCTAGTAGAATTGCCTACCAGAATTGCCTACACTCCTGATAGTAATGGATGGATGAGGCTCACACCTTCAATTAATACTTTTTCATACTAATTGAGTTATGGAGGACAAGAGGACTATGTTTTCCTTCGGATGGAGCATACTGTCATATCCATACCATGATATATATAGTCCAATATGTGTATTATGAGATACAAAACTTGATGACTTATATGCTTCTTCAGGTGTCATAATTCAATCTCTAAGGAGTTCATGACTCCTCCATCCTTAAAATCTTTGTGCAAATCCTATTGATAGAAGGCATTGGCATGTAGATTATTTCCTTGTGGAAGAGGATGATAGAGAATTTAAGGCCTTGGCTCGGGAGAGGAAAACATGAGTAGGAGGCGCTAACAAAAATATCAATGGGAGGCAATTTGGTACATGTGTGAGAGGTTGCAGAGAAGGCATTGGCATAATTGTTGAGTTGAGGGAGTCTGGTAGAATTGCTAAATCGAGGAAGATTGGTAGAATTTTTGAATTGAGATGGATTGGCAAAATTGTTGTTTTTAGATAGCTAGGTAAAATAATTGATTTGAGATAGTCAAGTGTAAGGAAATTGATGGTGTATCTTCTAGCACAATGGTTGTTGGGTAGGTGCAAGGAAGGGCTTGATTGCCATCATGAGTAGATGGGTAGATGACAAGACACAAAGAATATGGCTCAATGGAGAGAAAGGGCAAAGAGAAATTGTGAGACACAATTGATGGTCAAGAATGCAAAGATGATGGCTAGGTTGGATATGCTAATGGAAGAGGCCAACATGAAAAGAGAGGATCGGTATAACAAGAGGAGAGAAGGATGGTGTGAAGGCACCAACAATCTTAGGGGGAGGACTTGAGGATTTGATGAAGTTGGTATTGGTAATGGAGCATAGCTTTATTCAAGAAGGGGTTACAGACACAAAGAAGGTAAAATTTCATGAATAGGATGTTGTGTGGTGGTGTAGCAAAAGGATAGAGAGATCTCTAGGAGGGGAGATCATGTAGAGGTAAGGAATGAGTGCAAAAGTGGGAGTAGATGGTCACAAAATTATTGGAGGAGGTGCTGCACTGAAGAGCATGACCAAAGTGGTTGCAAAGGCTTGAAGCCAACAAGTTTAAGAGTGCATAGGAGATTATTTTTTGAGGCAATGCATATAAGGAACTATCAAGCAAGTAGCCTAGTCCAAGTCCTTTGGAGCAACAAAGAATAAAAGGACCCCATGGAGGTTGGAGTGGAAGCATAGGAGCTTGAAGGAAAGGCTCCAGAGGACTTTCATCTTGCAAGTGCACCTATAAAGGAGGTGTGCTTTGGAGAAGTAGATCTTCATGTGGTAGAAGATATTTAAATTCCTATGAACACTAGGAAGATAGTTGAGGATGATTATCTAAGCAAGGAGTGTGAAAGGTTTGTACACCCACACTCGCACAAGTATGCACAAAGGAGAATATGCCACATAAGGTGTAGGGAAAGGAAGAGCTAGCACAAGAAGCAAACTGAAAGGCATTGCTTAAATCATAGCTGAAAAGCTTTGTGAGTATTTGCAGGACTCGCGAGTACTTTGCAGGTCATTTGCTCAGTTGAGTATGCTCTAACTTCATTAAAATAATGAATACTCTTTATTATTCAAATAAATCTATAATTCATTAGTAGAGAGGTTGCAATCTCTAAAAATTAGTATCATTCTTTTAAAAAAAAAATAATTTGGATGTCGTTAGAATTCTAATAGTAAAGAAGACTGACACGTTTGATAGGCATGCTATATGCCTGATGACATTGGCTCATCAGATGGGTGGCAAAAGATTGTCAAAATTCCAATGATAAAGACTGACACATCTGATAGGCATGTTATATGCCCGACGATTTTGGCTCATCGGATGGGTGGCAGACTATTGTTGGAATTCTGACGGGAAAGACTAATGTGTCCGAGGAGCATGCTGTATGTCTGACGACATTGGCTCATCAAAATGGTAGTTACATTCACCGTCAGAGGTGTCTTGATGTCTGTCAGAATTTTGATGGCCTTGACTAATGTCGGAACATCCAACGACAAGTTTTTGACGATGTTTTTTGTCAATTGTTCGACAAAATGTAGTTGAAAATCTGACGAATTACCATCGGAATTCAACCCCAAATGTACTAGTGATAGGAGGATTGGTCAAATACATTTTTAGGTCTTCAAATGCTTGACAAAAGTCCTCATTCCATTAGAAAATGGTATTCTTTTTAAGAAATTGAGTAAAAGGAAAGGTACGATCTGCAAGTTGAGAAACAAACCTACGAATAGCCTGGATCTTTCCCTACAAACTTTTTAGTTGGGAGACATTCTTAGGAGGTGGCATATTAATAATAGCATCTATTTTCTTTGTATCCACCTCAATGCCATGATGTGAAACTATGAACCCTAATATTTTTCTACTATCCACACCAAACACACACTTTCGGGGATTCAAGCACATGTTATACTTATGAATTCTCTCAAAAATTTGTTGAAGGATCTTAACATGATCTACATGAAGAATAGATTTAGATAAGATATCATCAACGTAATCTTCTAAAGTCTTATGCATATAATCATGGAAAATGAGATTCATAGCACGCTGATAGGTTGCACCTACATTTTTCAATCTAAAAGGCATCATAACCCAACAAAACGTGCCCCAAGGGGTGGTGAAAGTAGTTTTGTATTGATCTTGAGGATTAATGAAGATTTGATTATATCCTGAGAAACCATCCATTAAGGATAAGAGGGCATGACCTGCTATAGAATCCATTATCATATCGATATTCAAGAGAGGAAAGTCATCTTTTAAAGAGGCTTTATTTAGATCATGGAAGTCCGTACACATCCTAATTTTATTATCAGGCTTAGTCACAACCACAATGTTTGAAATCTATGGATAATAATTGATAGGAAGGATGAATCCAACATCCAACAATTTTTCAATCTCAGCTTTGACAAGTAATGCCAATTTAGGGTGAATTTTTTGAATCTTTTGCTTCACCGGTTTAGCATTAGGAATTAGGACAATGTTATGAATGACAATCTTACTATCTATGCTAGGCATATTAGAGTATATCTAAGCAAAGATTTCAAGAAATTCAATTAATAACTCATAATATTGTTTTTTCTCTTCTTCATCAAGACATCTCCCTATCTTAATGATTTTATCTTCAACATAAGGATCTATCTTGATATCAATAGTGTCACTTAATAGGAGATTTCTTTGTTGAGGGGCATCTTTTAACTCAACTATCTTATTGTTGTTTCTTTCTTTCCCAAAGTAAGATTCTGCATTTAGACAATAGGGAAAGCCATGATTATGGTGATAATGAGGAAAGTTGTCATAAGCTCCTAAGAATTCGGCTAAGGAATCATCATTAGGAAAAACATCCAAAGCTATAATACTAGAAGAGTCACAGTCAATATACTTTGGATATTTTAGCAAAAGAGAAGGAGAAATGACATTAACACTAATGAATAATCTTCTAGAGGTTTTAGTACACTTAAAAGGATCATAACCAAGTCCAAATGTCATAACACAGAAGTTGTTTTCCAAGGGAACCTTGATCCCCTATTCTTGAGCACCACATCCATTACCATTGTATTTGCATCTAGCTAGGATGTGAAAAATGGTACCATAAATATTAGCCATTTTTGTGGAAGGAGGATTTTCATAAAGCAAAGGGTTAAAGTCCTCCAGTTAGAAATGAGAGATGAAGTCTAGGAAGTTGCCAAAAATTTATTACTCAATGGCCCATACAAGATAGATTGCACCTTAGGTTCTCTAGGGGGAATTTTGTATTCCCCTATGAAAGTGAGATTGAAATCAAGGGATCCTTAATCATCTTCTACAAAAACCTTCTCAAGAGAAAAGGTATTCTTAGTAGTAGAATCAGGCTGAGAAGATTCTCTCTCAAGAACCTTAGGTTCAATTGAGGAAGTATTGGGAATTAATTCAGATGTAGGAGATAAGTTTGATGAGGTGGTCACATTAGTAGGAATAGAAGCTTTAGAGGAATTATGTAAGACAATTGGGGAAGAACCAATTCAAGAGGATTTAGAACTTGATTTTTGTAGACAAGCTTGGAGACTTGTGTCACCTAGCAAGGTATATGTTTTATTGTTATAAATGAATTTAATTTGCCTATGCAATGTAGAGGGGACAACTTGCATGCTATGAATACAAGGTCACCCTAACAACAAGTTATACATCAATTCTACAAACATGACATGGATAGGTGTGGGTAAAGTAACATGACCTACCTTAATAGGTAAGGTAATGATACCTAATGAAGATTTAGCAACATTGTCAAAGCCTTTGATGGTAAGAGAATTGGTCTTAATAAGAGATGTATCAACATTGATCTTATGCAACAAGTTAATGGTACAAACGCTAAGGCTAGAACCATTGTCCACTAGTGTTCTCTTTTTAGCACTATCATTTATGATAACCACAATCATCAAAGGATCATATTGTTGTTTAATTTCACTAGAGGGTGGCTCATATTATATAAATACAATATGAGCCTTAGGTGCTGTGATAGAATTAATTAAGGAAACCATATTATTATATGTCACGACTGGTGGGATATTTAATGTTTTGAATGCATCTTGTAGCATTCCATGATGAGTTGAAGAAGTTCAAATCAACTCCTAGAGGGATATCTTGGCAAGAGTAGCTTTAACTTGTTCAGCTAGGTCATAGTCCTTACCAAGAGTTTGTGAAATGCGAGGTGCTTGAGGCAGAATAGGTTGAGGATCAGGAAGAGAAGTTGGAATAACTAGAGGAGGATTATGTTGCCTATTGTTTCTCATATTATAGGTATGGGAAACTACATTATAACTCTCCTTAGTTAGTTTTTTATCATAGCTATAAGGACTCTTTGTGGGATTCCTTCCTTGAACTGTAATGATGGGTTTGTTTGGAGTACTAAAGGAGTCATGACTATCCACCTTGAACCGTGAAAAGAGGTTGATTAGGAAGAGGTGAAGTTGGAGAAGGACAAGCACCTTGGACTACAAAAAGAGGTTTGCTATGTTCATTCACATTAATCATATTGATTAACCTTTTAGATTTATTACTCATGTTTGAAGGTTTAGGCAAAGACATAAATTCATCAAAGGCATCATCTGATAAAGCATGATCATAGTGATTGAAAGGTTCATCTTTGGACTCAAAAGGAGACATAACCTCATAAAGGGAATTGTGAAGGTCAACTATGTCATTAGATTTAGTGGAGGAGTGGATAGGAATTTATCTGTGAGAGGAACCATTCAACTTATCTTTCTCATCACCACGACATGGCATAATAACAAGGTTGATTAGTTTTTGGCAAAATGAGGGTTTAGAAGGCTTAGGGTTCAAAAACTCATCTAGGGCTTCATCTAATTCATCCTTACTAAAATCATAATCAACAAAATTATTTACATCATCAAAAGAATGAACATTTGCAAATAGAAATCTGGCATTTTGAAATTGACAGAAATTGAAATGAAAACACACAATGCAAGCAAATAAACAGAAATCACTTTTTTTGTTTTTTTTTCTTGAATTTTTTTTCACTTTTTTTTAAAAAAATTTTATGTTTATAAAGAAAAATGAAAAGATACTAAATTTAGATCTAAGAATGCAATGTAATGAAAATGCAATCATGTTCATGTCTAGTTCACCAAAGATGTGTAGGGGAAAAAGTGAGACTAAGTATGGAAACCCTAATCCCACTCTCATACACACTCACATAATACGAAAGAGCCTAGGGAGGTGACACACTTCAGGATACTTCTTGTGTGGAATAGAGAGTCAAGGATCACCTCTTAGTTTTTTTATTCCTTTATTGTAAATGAGAGAGAGGAATGATTCAAAATGCAATCTAATCTAGGATGTAAGTAAGCAAGCAAACCCAGATCAAAGGACAACTGCTACACTACTAAAAAGTACAGATTAGGAAGAAAAATCAGAGGTACACCTATGTCTAAATTTGAGCAGAAATATCCAGGACTAAGGTGGCATGCCAGTGTCCTCATTCTACAAGTCTGGAGCTACAACTGAAAGGGTGAGTTCTGAGGCCTACAAGACACTATTTTTCCAAATCTTGTTGATAGAGGGGAGGACCAAGGTGCCACACCCTATCCTAGGTAGGACCAGGGCACCACACCCTTGTCCTTGGGGTTTCTGGTGAAATATGCACTCAAGAACTATCTTTGTGTGCTCCTCTAGTCTTGAAACTTCCAACGATGCTCAGATCCAAACCTGTATCTGAATCTGCAAAATAGGGTTTTGGGTGGCTATATGGGGTTTTTCCTTATTCAAACCCCCATGTTGGTTATTTACACCTCCACAAATAGCCAATAATGTAATGAAAATGTGTGTGCAAGAACCTTGTGTGTGTGCAAGATCCTAAAATAAAAGAAAACAATCTAGAGCAACCCTAAAGAGTAAACCCTAATTGCTTATAATTGACAAAGTAAATGCTCCAAATCCATGATGAAAAGTGATCTAAAGCATGAATATTAATCAAAATGAAGCTTTTGCAAAGACATGAAAACAACATGAAACCATACCCAACCCCAAGGGAGAGGTAAAAAACAATCTTCAATCGGTGATGTCCTATTATTCTCCTACATCTTTAAAAGCCCCCAATTGATGAAATGATGGTTGATGAATGAATGTTGAATTTTTTTGATGACTTCAAAGATCTACTCTTTCTCTGCAAAGAAGGCTCTTTCTGCTCTAAAAACCTACCCTTAGATTCTTAGAAGAAGATCCCTTCAAATGAAGAAAGAGAGCTCTTAAGTATGAAACCCTAGATCTTAATTTTGTCTTTAGGCTAACTTAGGATTTGAATTCCCCACCAATCTTTTGGGGTTAAGCATTATTATATCATAATATTATGCTCTCAAAATTTCAAAAAAAAAGCCGAGGATCATGTGCATTCCCACCATAGTCCACCCAAATTTTCACCAAATTTTTGGGGTCATTAGATATGATGATATTAGAGTGCATCCCAAAGTTACAACTGATTTTGAGATGTTTTGATAAGCAAAATTGGGCCTTAAAGGTTGAAATAAGACATAATTAGGGTTTATGATTAAATGATTCATTGGAGGAATAAAGTGAAATAGGGCACGATTAGGGTAAAGGGCCCAACTTTATAACATGTAAAGTGATGAAACATGACTTTAGATTTAATTAAATTAATTAATTAAATGCTTGAAGGGAAATTAGAGATGCAAGATGCAAGACACACTAAGGTGGTTGCTAACAGAAGTGCAAAATTATACCACCCTAGCAAGGGTGTACAATTTATGACACTACATGAATACACAAGCCTTAAATTCTCTACCATCCATATCCCTTACACATTATCCTTCCATCTTGTGCATTATTATCCACCATCTTTCCTATCCTTCATTCCTCTACGCTTAGTGGGGCATTTTCCTCCTTTGCAACATTGTTCTTGGATCCCCCCTTCCACCTATTCTTCATCCCTTTAGTCCTGCTTATCTTATCCCCATCCATTCACTTAAGCAATCTCCCCATCCATCCATTTTGTTACCAATCCTTGGTTCTCCCTTGTCATTGGTTCTAGACCATCTATCATATATCCACCAATCCTCCCATCCTATCCAATTATATTTTTAATCCAAGCCTATCTCATCCAATCATATTCTCCATCTCCTCCAATTAAATCATTAATCCCATCCTAAATCCAATCCTACTCAATCATGTATCCCCCTTTTCATCCTATCTAATCATTTATCCTTCTTCCATCCTATCCAATCCATCAAACTGAGCTCACACTGGCTGGTGCCTAATCCAAACACCCATCCATATTATGCTAATCAAATCCAAGAAATAATCCTTGCATTTGTAGACCTTGCACATCCAACTTGCCTTTTCCCAATCATCAACCTGTATCCAAATCCATCACCTGCCCATTGGGATGCATCCTTCTCTAGTCCGATAGTTTATCCAAATCCATGTCCCACTCTTGGCAAGAAATGTTAGTTGGTAATGCGCATGTTGTTTGCATGGTTGATCTTTCTGCTTTGAATTTTATCTCCTATCCTAGGACTATACTTTCTCATGGCTTCCTTGATCATCCTATATCTTGGTATATCTCAACTTGGGTATAATGGGGCATCATCTTTGCAGTACGGTTTGTTTGAGGGCATTTCTTGTATGATCCTACAACCTTGTATTAGTGTTTCTTGATGCTTACATGGTTGTGTGCAATAGATTCCTATTTTTCTGAGTGTCAGTCCATGCCTCAGATCTTCATATCATCCTGGTTCTTATAATCAGTGGTGTAGACTATCCATGGAAATATCAAACCTAGGTTTGCTCTCCATGTTTTCTCAAAAAGAAATCACATCCATTTATCATTTCTTTATCTCATTTTATTTACAAGACTCCAATCCATCCATTCCTCTTTCCCTCTTCATCACTCTCATTCTTTTATCACCTCATCTTTTCATCCATTTCAAGAGCACACCCATGTTCTTTGAACCTACATGTCCTCTCGAGGGTCCATACAACTACTTCCTCGTCATCCTTCCTCCTTGTCATTCTTCATCATCTTATGACTGGGGCATCATGCTACTAGTCCTTATCCTTTTCTTCCACTATGTTTTATTCTTCTTTGATATAACATCACTTTATGATGCTATATCAAAGAGGGGCAAAATGCAAACACCAAAAATTAAATAAATCAATATTTAATTAATTTAGGCCTGTCAACATAATTAATTAATTTAATTGTGTTTAATTAATCATGTCACCATTGTCTAATAATTAATTTATCAATAAATTAATTATTTCCTCTAGACCCACTTAGTTAATTAATTTTAATTAATTAACCTAATCATGTGATTCTTACAAATCACTTTTCCTAATCCCCATTCAACCTAATTAATTCCTCTAGAATCTCTCATAATCCCACTTATCATTATTCTCCAATTTTAATTTCCCCCACTCATGTCACATCAATCTTGAACCTCTCAAAAAAATTCAAATTTCTTTGAATCCCCCTATGCATCCTCACTTTGAAACTCAAATTTATTTTCCCCCCTCTTCCCAAGGAATTTTATATTCCTTTTTATTCTCCAATGCATCCTTGATCCATGTCCACCATCTTGAATCAATCTTAGCCCTTCATAAGAAAATAAATCTTGACCCTCCATTCGCCTCCTCCAATCTATAAATTGGAGCATCTTTCCTTCTCAAAGGGGGTCTTCCATTCTTCTATCATCATGCTGCTAATTTTTTCTCTCATCTCCCTCTATCACATTTCTATCATTTTCTCATATGCCTCTATCAAATCCCTATTATCCATATCCATCTATCCTTCATCCAAATCCTTAGTCCATCTATCTTGTTGAGCATTTGAGAGCAATCCATGTCTACAACAAGCAAAGAGAAAATCAAGTGGAGCATCAAAGGGGCACCTTCACTTCATCAAGCTCAATCTGAGGAACAAGTACTAGAGATTGGTAAAGGTATAATGGTGTTTTCTATATTTATTTGATGTTTTATGCATTTTTTCATTCAAACTAACCATTTACCCTTGCACTATCAAATCCCTTGGTTCACTTTGATTGCTTTCTGGTCCACATACTCAATGTCAAATTCAATCAATAGCATGACCCATTTTGTAGTTCTTCTAGTGAGAGAAGCTTTGGACAACATGTACTTGAGAGGGTCAATTTTGGCAATCAACTTAGTCTTATTGCTGAGCATGTAGTGTCTTATCTTCTATATGCTGAATACCAATGCAAGGAAAGCTCTTTCTATGGGGGTATAATTGAGCTCATACCATACAAGTGTTTGACTTATGTAGTAAATTGTGTGCTCTTTTTCTTGGTCATTTGTTTGTGCTAGTAATGCCCCCAGTTCCACTATAGTTGTTGATATGTACAAGAGAAGAGGATGCCCCTGGATAGGAGGCATCAAGACTAGAGGAGAAGCTAGATATTCTTTGAGCTTATCAAAGGCCTTTTGACAAAGACAGTCCCACTTGAATTCGGTATCCTTTCTCAGAAGATGTGCAAATGGGTGACACTTATCTACCAGCTATGGAATGAATCTTTGGATGGATTGAAGTTTCCTTGGTAGGTTGCACAACTATCTGAGTGTCTTTGGTGGAGGTATTTCTATTATAGATTTTAATTTTGCAGGATCCACCTCTATGCCTCCGCGAGATACTATGAACCCAAGGAGTTTTCTTGATGTGACTTCAAAGACACACTTCTTAGGATTTAGGTGAAATTTATATTTTTGCAGTCTCTCAAAAATCTGCCTTAGGATTGGAATGTGTTCATCTCTTGTTTTTTACTTGCTGAGAAGATCATCTATGTAATCTTCCATTATTTTGTGCAAGAGATCATAAAAAATAGTTGTCATTGCCCGTTGATAGGTTGCTCCTATGTTCTTGAGGCCAAAAGGAATGACCTGATAGCAGATGTGCCCCAAGGTGTTGTGAATGTTGTCTTGTGTTGATCCTCTTTTGTGATTCAGATCTGGTTGTAGCCAGAAAATCCATCTATGAGGGAAAGCATTTCATGCCCCACTATCAAGTCCATAATCATGTTAATGTTGGGAAAGGGAAAGTCATCTTTAGGGCATGCTTTATTCAAATCTCTGAAGTCTGTGTGGATTCTGATGCCCCCAGTGGGCTTATCGACAGGTACAATGTTGGAGACCCATTCAGGATAATCAATGGGTTTGATGAATCCAACATCCAACTTTTTTTGTAATTTTGCTTTGACTGAAAGGGCATTTTGAGGATGCATCTTGTGTAGTTTTTTCTTGACAAGTTTAGCATCCGGATGGACTACAAGATTACGTACCACCAAGTCAGGATCGAGGCTTGGCATGTCAGCATATGACCAGGCAAAATTGGTTTTTGTTTCACCTAAAAAGTTCATGAGCATGTTCTTCGGAGTGTCTTATATAGCCAAATTTATTGTGTCAGTTGTTGGCATAACTGATGGTGTTGGCACAAACATTTTATCAATTTATATTATAATTGATGACTAACACTTACTGGTGAATAAGGCCAAGCTCATAGACAAGGAGGTGTGGTAAATATCAATGATTTACTTAATGCTGCAATCAATATGGAGGATCCAGTGCTTCCCAAATATGCATTATTGACACACTTAAGCAATATGTTGGTTGAAGACTAATCGGTTGAAGGATAAACAGAGTAGCTGACCGGTCAGTTAAGCACCTGATAGGTGTTGAGATCAATTTCTTAAAATTGATAGTTGAAATGATGATACAGTCACAAGAGGTGACTTAGATTGCAGTTTAGTAGTCTTATGCATGACTAGAACACTCTCGACAGACAAGTGATCAGTTTGATTGATGATCAATGACCGCTGGCAAAAGGTGAAGAGTTACAACAGTGAACCAATGATACATATTGAAGGATGGTATCAACCGAGAATCTTGGAGTAGTGATCGGTAAGCTGGATGCAGTAGACAAACGTGAGTCAGTCATGGTGAGATATTATCAAACAAACTGCTAGTGAAGTCTACAATAGTTATCAAACAGTTAAGGCGAGATTTGTGTGGATTTTCTAGTTCGCATTAAAAAGGCAGAACATGACTCAAATATTGGTTAAATTATGAGTTGTGGTGGCAGATAAGGATGATTTGCTGGCGAGAATGATGGAGAGGGCATAGAGAAAGTATGAGAAGGTTTGAATTTCAAATCTACTAAGTTTCGTATAAAGTTTTTTGGCAAAAACCAAAAAGTTTGATCATAAAATTGATAAGTACAATTTTGAAGAGAGACGATCCAGTAAGGTGAGAAGAGAAGAGTGCAGAACTACTAAGTGAATAGTAGAGTGGTGAAGAGAGTGTGAAGAGTTGAGAAAGAATGTAGAGCACTAGTAGAGTGCAGAGCAAGTAAAAATGTAGAGCACCTGTAGAGTGTAGAGCAAGTGAAATGCAAAACACCAGTAGAGTGTAGAGAAAGTGTAATCGGTGGTCAAAACAAAGAGCTTCAATTGGATCTGATTAAGCTAAGAGTAGCTACTATAGAAGATCATTCTCTCTATTATTTTCTAAAAGCTACAAAAACAAAATCCCTTAACCGAGTGGACTTTAACTTGTCCCTTTGGAAAATCCCTTAACCGGATGACATCTTAATTGATGATCCTAAGTCCTTTAACAAGGCTACCTCTAATAGGGTAAATGTTCTAATAGGCCTTAAATAAAATCCCTTAACTAGGTGGTACCTAACAGGGATGGCTCCTCACTAGGTGTACTCAAGAAGAGTGCAAATTTTGTGAGTTTCTACTCACACTGTGGTTTTCTCCCATTTGGGTTTCCACGTGATAAATCTTGGTAGTCATGTGTGTTTGATTTTATGTGTGCATACTTCTTATTAATGCTTCTTATACTGATAAGTGTTAAGATTGAATAGAAACTTTTATTAAGGTTAAATCTAGTAAAGCTGGTATAGTGTTGATTCACCCATCCCCTCTCAGCACCATTTGGGACTAACACTTGGTATTAGAGTCTTGGTCCTTAGATTCAGAAGAGCTTAAAAACTTAAGGAAAGATCCAAGATGATGCAAAAGGAAGGCACCAAGTTCTCTAAGGAGAATTACACATTATGGTTTGGTAGAATGAAGCTCTACCTAAGAACCCTAGGAGATCAATATTGGAATCATGTAAGAATTGAGTATAATGAACCTACAAGGGTTCTCACTGTAGATCAAATCAAAGAGAAGCAAGATAACATCGCAACTATGGATGTGATTGCTAGTACTCTATTTGATAACAAGTATGCTGAGGTTCAAGATCTGAAAATAGCCTATGAGATGTCGAATAAGCTAAAGATTGTTTATGGAGGAGATCCTCATGTACAAAAGGCTAAGGTGGACAATTTAAGAGGCAAATTTGATGAGATGATGATGCAAGAAGGAGAGAATATAAAATAGTACAATAAAATAATAAAGGATGTGGTAAATTCCATTAGAAGTGATGGAGGAAAACTTGAAGAAGATGATGTGGTCAGCAAAATCTAGAGAACCTTGCTACCACAATATTCCATAAGGGTTTTCGCAATTCAAGAACTCAGATATTTGGGAACAGTTAATGTTACACTTGACTCCCTGATCGGTAAGTTGACTTCCTTTGAACTGAGTAACTATGATAACAATATTCCAAAGATTGATGTTGCCTTCAAAGCTTCCTTGACACCTGCACCAACAAGGAGAAGAAAAGAATCCGGAAGCAATTCTACTACAATAACCGATCATTCTCATTAACATGAAAACCTGTTATCTAAAGAACACAAAAAAGATGAGCTTGAAGCTCTAATAGCAAGAAGGTTTCCAAGAGGAAAAGGAAAGTATAAAGGTAAACTACCCCTGAAGTGTTTCTCCTTCAAAAAAATAGGTCATATTGTATCCAAATGTCTTGACAATGATAGGAAGGATAACTCTAGAAGATACAAAGAGAAGAGAAAGAAGGAGTGCTATCTTGAAGAAGAAGGAGTTACCGATGAAGAATCACAAGGATCTGATGGAGACGGAATTGCATTTGTAGTAATAAAGGAAGATAGCACAGAGGAAAGAGATATGGCACTGGTCTCCAGTTCAAACCCATGTGGAGACTGGGTAATTGATAGTGTTTGCACTCACCACATGACCGGTGACAAGAACAAATTCCTCAGCATGGAGGACTGTGATGGAGGATCGGTGAGATTCGGCAATGATGCTCCCTGTGTAGTAAAAGGTAAGGGATATATAGGCCTAAATGATAAAACCAATTGTGAATATGTTTACTGGGTAGAAGGGCTAAAGTATAGTCTATTAAGTGTTGCACAACTAAACAATAAGGGTTACCGATTAGAGTTTGATGAAGGAAATTGCAAAATAAGTGATAATCAGGAGGTTTGATTGCTACCGATAAACAATCTAGAGGTAATCTATTCTACCTAGACACCACTGTAGGAAGTTGCCTAATGACAAAGGTAGAAGATAGTTGGTTGTGGCACAAAAGATTGTGTCATGTAAATTTTGATAGCATAGCAAAGGTTAGTAAAATGAAGTTTGTCAGAGGTATGCCTGACATTATGAAACTTGAGAATGCTATATGCAAAGCATGTCAACTAGGAAAGTTGACTAGATGTAGCTTCAATAGCAAATCCTATTCATCTGAGAATGTGCTGGACTTAGTGCATACATACTTGTGTGGTCTTATGAGAATTAAGAGCTTCTATGGGGACTGATATTTCATGTTGTTTGTAGATGATTTCTCAAGAATGATGTGGGTTGTATTCTTGAAAGAAAAATTTGAAGCTTTTCACATGTTTAAGGTTTTGAAGGATCGAGTGGAGAGAGGAACCAATAAGAGTCTAAAATGTTTGAGATCAGATAGAGGAGGAGAGTTCACCTCTCAAGAATTCATAAATGACTGTGAAGAATAGGGGATTATGAGGTAGATGTCTGCACCCAAAACACCTCAGCAAAATGGAGTTGCTGAAAGAAGAAATAGAACTCTAATTGATTGTGCAAGGACTCTGATGATACATAAGGATATTCCACATGTCTTCTGGAGAGAAGCAGTGAGTACAGTTGTGTATACCTGAAACCGGATATAGGTGAAGAAGGGGACAAATAAGACTCCCTATGAATTATGGTGTGGATACTCACCCAATGTGAGTTACTTCAAGGTATTTGGAAGTAGGTGTTACATCAAGAGGGATGAGTACTTTCGAAAGTTTGATTCTAAGAGTGATGAAGGAACCTTATTAGGTTACTCCACAAAGAGTAAAGCATACCTGTAATACCCCACCAGGAAACCCCGAAGGGATGAAACTAAAACACAAGAATAGAGTGCAAATATTTATTTATTTTAAGTTAAAACAACATAATGATATAATGAGTTAACATTAACTTCCGATTACACAATGAAAGACTTAACTAACACCTAAAGGGTTTCCCAACATGATTACATGGTTCAACACTAAACTCAACTCATGCTAAATAATCCAATTAAGTTGATTAACTTAATGACATGATAATACTTAAACAAGGGGTAAATTCTTTCGATAGGTTAAAAATATAGATAACATGATTAAGTTTATCTATTGCAATTTAACCATACATTACATCCAATCTTAAATTAAAACATATTTCACGCGTCAAATTTCCATACATACTTTAATTGCATTAAAAGCTAATGAATACTTTGCATTATGCTAACCTACAATCTTCATGATCCATATTACTGCATTTAATAAGATAACTTCATACATGCATTTACGATTAATATCATCTAATCCACATTATACATTTTAACCATAATGCCATCCATACATACAAAATAAAAAGGAAACAAATGAACACAAACACCACATAACACCAAATTGATATCGGAGTTCACCCCTAGTGGGTTACATCTTCGGGTCTGCTCAACTGCAAGACCCCTCTAATAAATAATAGGGTGTAAGAATACATAAGGTTCACATCCATTACATCTGGCCAATAAGGCATACATAAACAAATAATACATATGACCACACCAGTCAAAAGATACATGAATGATCCTAGAAGAAGGAAAAGGATCCATCTGAAACATGTTAAGAAGTAAATACAAAAGAACAACTGGAGCACTCATAAAACTAAGTCCTCACAACCCATCACAAGCAACCCATGGTCTAACATGAATATCAGGTACTCTCAAAGGAATAAATGACTAGATATGACTCCACAATAGTACTCCTAGCAAGAACAACACAAACTGCACACTAGTGAACATTAAGGACAAGTGTCATCACATAGCTTGGTATGGTTACCTTGGAAAGTCTCCATAGGTCCTGACCCCATCTATTGGATTACCTTGGCAAACTTTCCCGAACCTCTGGCCCATTCAAGTCTCATGTGGACCCAACACATCCTTCCAAGAAGACAAGGTTGTTGGTCTGCCATTTCAGGCCTTCTCACTGCATTTTGAGTCTATACTAGCACTCATCCCATGCGTGAGGCACAATTATCTTACTTAGTGTTTTTATCTACTAAAATTTCTAATAAACTATTAAGTTATCACTTATTTAGACACACTTTTGATGGGTTACCCTGCTACCACTTTGGGTGTGACCCTCACTCAAAAGCCGCTCTCATGTATGACATTAAACCACAATCAAATGAAGCTCCAAAAACCAAGGTATACACAAGGACTAGTTTATGGAGTTCAATGCAGTAGGAATACCCACTTGACCAAACAAGTCCTCACATGAGGTGAATTGACTGACAATTCTCTAGCTAGAGACATGACCAACTACAGTCAACCACATACCAACATCCAACACTTGCATATAAGGACATGACCAAGTACAAAACAATCACATGAAAACAGACAATACTCGAGATCAAGGACATAAGTAGATACCAAAATAACTATATGAAAATATCCAACAATCACAATCAAGGACCTGTCATTTCTTAATCAAATGTGAATACAGAAAACTAAATACGCATTGACATAAATATGAAATGACAATATTTTTCCATATCATTTAAAAATACAAATCGATCAAGTTTTCAAATTGATCTAAATTTCCAAATATAGCTCTAGACAAAATCACCATTACATAATAATTTCAATACCAAAATTGCAATCATATGATCGTGCCTCTATCAACAATTCTGGAAATGATTTGATGAAGAGCCCAACCTACAAGCTCAAGAATTTCTTCTCCCCCAAATGCCCAAAATTTCCATTCCAAAAATAACTCTCCCCAAATATTTTTCAAAACCTAGGTTAAAAGGAAAATGTTTGACCAAAAATTAATTTATTTGGTTGAAAATATTTTTCCCCCAAATAAGATAATTTCCAAACAATTCAATATGCAAAAATTGATTTTCTCAATAAAATTAAAACAAACATTTCTATTTCAAAATTCCAAAGAGGGTAAGATATTTCTATTTTGAAATACTATTTAACCTTTCCTTTCAAAATTCATATACTTAATTGATTCGTCATTTAAAATTAACCATTTAACCGAACTTGCTACAAACATGAAATTAGCAATCTGATTATTGATTAATCACACAAAGGGGTCCTATTTAATTTAGTCCCTTTAATTTATGAATGCATAAAAAACAAATTTAATCTAATTAAATACTTGGGATTTAATAATTAATTATTACCAAACGCACAACATGCAACCCAAGAAAACCAAACAAATACACGACCTGCATACCCAACCAAAGGAGAAACTGATGGATGACTGACGACGCTAACTTCAACATGACTAGGGTAAAACGTAGGGTCTTAAGACTACCTAATCCAATTCCTTTGGACCAATAAGGTACACTCAAACCTGCGAAGCTAGGTGGAGAAGAACCTCATACCTATGTGGTACTGTACCTGCGATCTCCTACAACAATGAGCCACACATGCATACATATATATTCAATGAAAGTGTTAGCCTGAGCTTAATAACATGAATCAGAAGAAAAATTAATCTTACATAAGAATTGATGCGAAATCAACATTTACAGGTACGCACATTAAGCATAATACTTGACTATAACATTACAACATAGTAAATCAACCATCCAAGAAGGCCACTTAAAAATTCAACCAACGTCAAACTGAGTTTTAAAATCTGATTAGAGCAGGGGGTACTAGATCCTCCCCCCCTAGGTTTTGACTTACTCCTGGAAGTCGCAAGGCTAGAAGGAAACATGCAACACACATTAGCCCTTAAACTTATTTAATAAATATTAAATTGCACATATGAATCTTTTCACAAATAAATGAAACATTACTGCTAAATCCTTACGAATGCAACTATACATTGGTAAAATACATCCAAATTCATACATTTCTTATAACATTCTAGGAACTATCTATAATCGTGGTAGTGAATCAAGAATTGTCTTCCTTTCATCACACCAAATTAATGCAGGTAAACAACAATTACAACACTCATCTACTGAATACAACAAGAGAACATGTCGTCATGATCGATTTCTTTTACCATTCCATCCTCTTCCTAACATATTATCGCATAGAAAGTTCCAAATTCCAGCTTCTATAATCAAGTTAACTTTCATGAAATAAGAGCAACATATATAACACAATTGCTGACACTTGTCAAGCATAAAAAAACCTTTCTAATGACTATGCCCCATAACATAGTGACAAAATTACACATTTTACTCCATGTTTACACATAAATAACCATCTACATAACTGGAATATACAACTCATAAGGCCACATTTGAGCATGTCTAATGCTCGGTCATAGATAACATGCACGATCAACATCTCTATGTCTTGTCTCAGAACAAAATAATATGATCATAAATATCCAATATCTCACTCAAGGGCTTGATGGTGCTAGGGTACACACATAGCGGTGATACCTTCCATACAAGACCCTCATGACCATCCCTTGTTGAGTAAGGTGGTTAGCCTCTAAGAGATAGTCACCACACATAGGTAGGTAGTGTATCCTAGTTGCATCACAACCTCACACACCCCCATCCTCAAGGTTCACTATGTCTACTTCCTCATATACACTCAACCAAGACCATCTCATACATCCTTGGAGAGGAATTCACATTTCAACACAGGACCAACACACAAAAACAATAAGGATAAACCAATTTAGCCACCAAAATACTGATGAATAAAGATAATAAATCATCAATTCCAATAGTAAGGCAAGAAAAATCCAGAATTGCAACACCAAATCAAGTAAGCAAAAGATTGCAAGATCATGGCTAAACCTTCAAAGTCAAAATAGAATAAATTGCTGGTCCACATAAGAAATAAATAAGAATATCATAATTGCACATAACATCACTATGTGACTAGAATCTAGCCACCAACGAGGAAGGAGAGAAAAATCATCTAGTTATCGTAGTAGCTCATCATGTGGTGTAGCCTAGTCACACATCCACATGGCATGGCAGTGTGCACCTCAACATCACCCCGCATCATGTTGTCATGTGGAATGGCCCTACCCTAGACAAGCCAATAGGCCGCATGGTAATGCCTACTACATCTTGCATCGTGTCTCAGCACGACATGGCAATACTCTAAGCGGAAAAGACACGCAATGGACATATCTCACATGGTAGTGTACCTCACAAAAAAAAGGCATGCGCAGGTCACACCCCACATAGTGATGTACCTCTCAGGATACTCGTCGTAAGCCAGAGGTATACATGGCTAGGGTCCATCCACATGTCTACCAATGGCTACCAACTGGCAACTCATGTGGATATAACACACCTTTCATAAAGACAAGGCAAAAGATCCTCCAAGATACACCATCACTATGGTCAAGAACTACCATCAATATGCTCAAATAAAAGAGGGGAATATGTTGCCACGCATAAACCTTATAAATTGGTTCATCAAAAAGGGAAAGTATTGAGTACACCTTAATATAGTTTCATAATATAACTATATTTTTCCTCTAAATAGAGAAGCTAAAGTTGGTTCGCACCGAAATTACTCATACGTTGATCCATACTATTCAAGGAATGGTGACTTCCGATACTACGCCTTAACATATTGAATTACCAACAACCTCTGGGTTGGCAGTCAGTAGGGTAACAAATAAGCAACATCATATAAACAGTATGGTTTCCCCATACTCATAAGTAAGCATACCCTCCATGGTTGATTACTTCTCTATCCCATGGGCACACATAGCAAGCACTAGTTTCTCACAATACACAATGAAAGCACCAGTACTAGTTTATTCACATTTATGGGGAGTACTTTTTAGTAACACTATCATCTACTGAAGGAAGTTCTTAATTATGCTTCCCACATGAATAACTGAATAGAATTTATTCTAGATACAAGTATTGAAATTCTTTACAATTCAAATAAAATAAGGAAGTAACGTCATTCCTATATCTTTCACTAATTACACTAAGTATACATATTTACATTACTAACCATGCTAATTTTCTTTCCAAAGCATAAGACGTCCATCTTTCAATATGAAGCCAAAATGCAAAAATACAATTTCATATGCTTTATATACATTCTATTTTAATCACTACATTCTTTAGTAGTATTTCTAAAAAATCTTATAATCTAGGTAGGGAGGAGGGAAAGAGAGTTTGATAGTCAACCCATATCATACATATGCACAAAATCAACAAGATCACACAACCATGCTTAAATTTCTCACTATATGCCTATCATCTTAATTGTACGGTTTTCATTTCACTACTATTTTAGGAGAATGCCAATAGGCTTAACATGATATTTCCAAATACTATGGTTGCAACTGAATGTCCTAAATTTCCCCAAAAAAAATGAAATCAAGATAGACAATCTTTTTGTTAATGCAAGACCTCTTGCAAACACTTACTACTCTTAATTAATACGACATATATCATAATCTGCAACATTTCATGAAAAATCAAAGTATGATAAGAAGGTGAAAGAGGAGCTATCAACTAAATAATACATATTTATGCATACACATCAAACATAGTTTTCATTTGCACTTTCTATTCATACTAAGTCGGTTATATATATACAAAAGCAAGTTCAATATAGCATTGCTCAAATAGGTCCTCAATTGAGTCGGTATGATGAAACACATAATGAAATCTTTCATGAAAACAAATCATTACACTCATAGCCACTATAACATGATCCTTTTCATACATCTTTCACAACAAGATAGTTTCACATAACAACTGTTCACACATTATCGCACATTACCTAAGATAGAAATTCCATTATGTTACTCCTACAACACACATGGAGAATTCTTTTATGAAAACATACAATTTCCTCCCAATAACTGTCATGATCTCTTAAACCCATATCTCTCTTAATATCTAAATACATAGTAGAATCATTAGGATCACACAAGGGTTCAAGAAGTCAAAACCTTTCTCTCGCAATTAGAAAGCTTACACAAGTGATAATTACACATATAACAAACATTTTAATTTCTATAGAGGAAGATGAGGAATGATGATAAACATTCAATTCGCTACATCATAAGCACTCAACATCTACCATACAAGTCCTTCAAGTTAACAACACTAAGCTAGATCATAAGCATAATACAAGCATGTTTCATACTTCCAGATTCAAGACAAGCACTGACCAACCCAATGGGTTAGTCAAAAGAGTACAACAATCAATAAGAGAGGTACATACAACTCTCTCTATAATAAGAGTAATCATAGACCAAGATATCTAATAAGAAAACAAAGCACATATATTAACTAAAAAGATCCAACATCAAGAAGGTGGAAGAAAGGTGCGAACACACATGTTACACACAATTGAGGTTTGCTCGAAAGAATACACAAAAAGAACAGAGCACGAGTCCTTAAGATCTCCAATATTCTATGCCTCAATCACAAGCATATAATAGGAGGATAAGCATAGAATGCATGGTCTATACACCTCACACCAACTAAGGGCACAAGCAACACCAGAGATCCCAGTGTTTGCAACTTGACTCTGATACCAAATGTAATGCCCTGCCAGGAAACCCCGAAGGGATGAAACTAAAACACAAGAATAGAGTGAAATTTTTTTTTTTAAAAGTTAAAACAACATAATGATATAATGAGTTAACATTAAGTTCAGATTACACAATGAAAGACTTAACTAACACCTAAAGGGTTTCCCAACGTGATTATATGGTTCAACACTAAACTCAACTCATGCTAAATAATCCAATTAACTTGATTAACTTAATGACATGGTAATACTTAAACAAGGGATAAATTTATTCGATAGGTTAAAAATATAGATAACATGATTAAGTTTATCCATTGTAATTTGACCATACATTACATCCAATCTTAAATTAAACCATATGTCATGCATGAAATTTCCATACATACTTTAATTGCATTAAAAGCTAATGAATACTTTGCATTATGCTAACCTACATTCTTCATGATCCATATTACTGCATTTAATAAGATAACTTCATACATGCATTTAAGATTAATATCATCTAATCCACATTATACATTTTAACCATAATGTCATCCATACGTACAAAATAAAAAGGAAATAGATGAACACAAACACCACATAACACCAAATTGATATCAGAGTTCACCCCTAATGGGTTACATCTTCGGGTCTACTCAATTGCAAGACCCCTCTAAAAAATAATAGGGTGAAGAATACATAAGGTTCACATCCATTACATCCGGCCAATAAGGCATACATAAACAAATAATATATATGACCACACCGGTCAAAAGATACATGAATGATCCTAGAAGAAGGAAAAGGATCCATCTCAAACATGATAAGAAGTAAATACAAAAAACCAACTGGAGCACCCACAAAACTAAGTCCTCACAACCCATCATAAGCAACCCATGGTCTAACATGAATATCAGGTACTCTCAAAGGCATAAACGACCATATATGACTCCTCAATAGTACTCCTAGCAAGGACAACACAAACTGCACACTAGTGAACATAAGGGATGAGTGTCATCACATAGCTTGGTATGGTTACCTTGGCAAGTCTCCATAGGTACCAACCCCATCTACTAGGTTACCCTCGCAACCTTTCCTGAACCTCCAACCCATCCAAGTCTCATGTGGACCCAACACATCCTTTTGTGAAGACAAGGTTGTTGGTTTGCCATTTCAGGCCTTCTCATTGCATTCTGAGTCTGTACTAGCACTCATCCCATGCATAAGGTACAATTATCTTACGTAGTGTTTTTATCTACTAAACTTTCTAATAAACTTTAAGTTATCACTTATTTCGACACACTTTCAATGGGTTACCCTGCTACTACTTTGGGCGCGACCCTCACTCGAAAGTCACTCTCCCGTATGAGACTAAACCACAATCAAATGAAGCTCCAAAAACCAAGGTATACATAAGGAATAGTTTACGGAGTTTTATACTGTAGGAATACCCACTTGGCCAAACAATTCCTCACATGAGGTGCACTGACTGACGATTCTTTGACTAGAGACATGACCAGCTACAATCAACCACATAACAACATCCAACACTTGCATATAAGGACATGGATAGATACAAAACAATCACATGAAAATATTCAATACTCGAGATTAAGGACATAAGCAGATACCAAAATAACCATACAATATCCAACAATCACAATCAAGGACCTGCCATTTTTTAATCAAATGTGAATATAGAAAACTAAACACGCATTGACATAAATTTAAAATGACAATCTTTTTCCATATCGTTTAAAAATACAAATCGATCAAATTTTCAGATTGATCTAAATTTCCAAATACAGTTCTGGACAAAATCACCATTACATAATAATTTTAATACCAAAATTGCAATCATATGATCGTGCCTCTATCGGCAATCCTGGAAATGATTTGATGAAGAGCCCAACCTACAAGCTCAAGAATTTCTTCTCCCCCAAATTCCCAAAATTTCCATTCCAAAAATAACTCTCCCCAAATATTTTTCAAAACCTAGGTTAAAAGGAAAATGTTTGACCAAAAATCCATTTTTTTGGTTGAAAATATTTTTCCCCCAAATAAAATCATTTCCAAACAGTTCAATATGCAAAAATTGTTTTTCTGCCAAAATTGATTTTCTCAATAAAATTCATTTCTAAAAGAATTCTCTCATGGAATCATAGATGGTTAACTTTGGCGGGTAAAATTATTCTCATCAAGTCTATTTTGAATGTTGTTCCCATATATCTAATGTTCTTTTTGAAGTCTCCAAAAGTAGTTATTGTTAGTTTACAGGATACTCTTAGAGATTTTCTTTGGAACAATAATAAATATGGCAAGAAGAAACTCCCTTTAGTTGCATGGGATAAGGTATGCTTGCCGAAGGAACTTGGGGGAACATGAATTCGGAGTCTGGAAAATCAAATTTTAGCCTTAGGTGCTAAGTTGGTTTGGAAATTATATGAAAAGCCTAGGTCCTTATGGGCACAGATTATGTTTGCCAAATATTTAAATAATGGACCGAGAGAGTACATTTTTAAAGTCTCAAATTTGCCTTCGGGTTCTTCTTTTTGGAATTTCCTTTGTAAATGTAGATCAGTTATTTTGCCTCATCTCTCATGGATTGTTCATAATGGTAGAAAGGTTAGATTCTGGGATGAAGTATGGAATGGACACACACCTTTGGTGAATATTAGGGATTGGTCTCCTCCTATCACTGTTCTTTCCTCCCTTTGGGGTGTTTTTGTAGCAGATTATTTTGAAATTATGACTAGTGGACCCCTTAAGCTAGCTAGATGGAAGTCAATTGATTTCTTAGATGTTGATCAAAGCATGAAATTAGATTTTGAGAAGATTTTGGGGGATAGAATTGTATTTCTTTATGATTCTGAGGATGAACTTATTTGGACAAAGAATATTTCTAGTAAGTACACTGTTAAAGATGGTTACAACTCTCTTATGGTTGCTAAAGATTTATCATCTTGGCCTTATAAGTTTTTTTGGCATTCGGCTTGTCTTCCTAAAGCTAGAGCCTTTGCTTAGTTGGCAGTTCAAGACAGAGTCCTTATAGGTATGAGACTAGATAGGCTTGGTATTATTGTTGTTTTCCCTTGTGTCCTTTGTAACAAAAATTTAGAATCTTCTTCACACCTATTCCTACATTGTGATAATGCTTATGAATGTTGACAGTGGTTGTTTGAGAAGTTAAATATATCCTTTGTTATTGGTAAGGATCTCATTTCCCATTTCAGATATTGGCCCTTTATGTTTGCCTCATCTTTTTATGCATGCCTTTGGATCATATCTCCATCTATTATGATTTGGAATGTTTGGCTAGAGAGAAACAACAAGATATTTTAAAAAACAAGGTCTCCTGTGTCTGAGGTTCTATTAAAAATTGAGTCTTCAATCCCTGAGGTTGCTTTGTCATTTATTTATAAGAATTTGGAAAATCTTACTTTTTTTTGCACTGGGATAGTAGAGTTACTAGAGTTTGGAAGCTGTTGTCAGTTTTACTTTCTCATGGCTCAATTTTAAAAAAGAATGATGCAATAGGTAAGAGATGCTCTGCTAGATGGAAACCTCCTCTACAGGGGCACTTTAAACTGAATTTTGATGGGGCCTCTCGTGGTAACCTTGGGCCGACTGGGGTAGGCATGGTAATTTATGATCACAATGCAAATTTTATTTGAGCTAAGTGTCATGCTATTGGTTTTAAAACTAACAATTACGCAGAATTTCATGCTTTGTCTTTTGGATTGGATATGGCAATCTCTTTGGGAATTAAGGACTTAATAATTGAAGGAGATTCTATGGTGATTATTCAATGTGTTATGAAAAAGAAATCGAATTGTTGGAATTTGCAGTATATACTTGATCCCATTTTACAAAAATTAGAATTGTTTGAATCTTTCTTGGTATCCCATTGTTACAGAGAAGTTAATAAGATTGCAGATTATTTGGCAAATTTAGCCATTGATAGCAATGCTAATCAGTGAGAGGTGGGTTTTGAGGAAATTCCTTCTAGGGTATGGGAAGGTTTGTAGCAATAGTTATATGATTTTCTTGAGTAATGTTGATGTAAAATTTTATGATGATAATTATTCCCGCTTCCCCTTTCATTTCAAGTATTCATGTTCGTTGTCTAGAGGAGAGTTCGAGCTCATGGTATTTGATACAATAGTGTTTTTCCAAAGGTTTTTTGATACTTTCTTTTTTGGTAGGAAGGTTTTTAGCTCATGGGATTTGGCATAGGGCTTTGGAAAATTTTGTCTTCTTCCATTGGTAGCAGCTGTGGAGTCTACATTTGAAAATTATCTGATGGGTTTTTTTGGCAAATTGTCATATGGGCTCTATGCAAAACTAATATTATATGTGTTGTGACCGCATTTTGTATGTGGTTTTGGGTGGGGTGCATAAATTGATCTGTCAGATACTATAGGTTTATTTTATGAGTTGTGACCAGAGGTTTTCTTCCTAGGGTTCTTTTCTCTGGTATGCTCTTTGAATCCTGTGTGAAAAATAAAAAATATTAATAAAAAAGTTTAGTGGAATAATCCACTTTTATTGAAAAAAAAAACAAAAAAAAAACTAATATTTCTATTTCAAAATGCCAAAGAGGGTAAGATATTTCTATTTTCAAATACTATTTAACCTTTCCTTTCAAAATGCATATACTTAATTAATTCATCATTTAAAATTAACCATTTAACCAAACTTGCTACAAACATGAATTTAGCAATCTGATTATTGATTAATCACACAAAGGGGTCTTATTTAATTTAGTCCCTTTAAATTATGATTTTGTAAAAAACACATTTAATCTAACTAAATACTTGGGATTTAATAATCAATTTTTACCAAAGGCACAACACACAACCCAAGAAAACCAAACAAATACACAACCCACATACCCAACCAAAGGGGAAACTGACGGACGACTGACGACGCTCACTTGAGCATGACTAGGGTAAAACATAGGGTCTTAAGACTACCTAATCCAATTCCTTTGGACCAGTAAGGTACACTTGAACCTGTGAAGCCAAGTGGAGAAGAACCTCGTACCTATGTGGTACTTTACCTGCAATCTCTTGCAATATTGAGCCACACATGCATACATATATATTCAATAAAAGTGTTAGCCCAAGATTAATAACATGAATTAGAAGAACAATTAATCTTACATAAGAATTGATGAAAAATCAACATTTACAGGTACACACATTAAGCATAATACCTAACTATAACATTACACCATAGTAAATCAACCATCCAAGAAGGCCACTTAAAAAGTCAACCAAGGTCAAACCAAGTTTTAAAATTTGATTAGAGTAGGGGGTACTACAATACCGATGTTTGAACAAAAGGATCAATAAGATTGTGGAGAGTGCAAATGTTAGAGTAGATGAGTTCTCTAAGAAAAATGAACAGGACAACAAGAGTGAACCAAAGGACTATCAAGGATTCGATTACACTGTACTGGTTGATCTTGCTGCAGAGAATCCTAATGTAGCTAGAAATTAGGAAATATGTGAAGTAGAACCTGCACAACCGGTAGAAGAAGCTCTAAGAAATGAACTGGTACAACCAAGGTATGTCAGAAACAATCATCCTACTAGCAATATTATTGGTGACAAAAATGTAGGAGTATTGAGTAGAAGAAAATCAAGGGAGAGTACTTGTCTGCTCTCTAAAATTGAGACCAAAATAAAAAAGGAGACTCTAAAAGATGAAGACTAGATCAAAGCTATGGAGGAAGAACTAGAGCAGATTGAGAAAAATGAAACTTGGACCCTTGTGCCTAGACCGGAGAACAAAAATGTGATAGGCACCAAGTGGGTGTTTAGAAACAAAATGGATGAAACTGGTCAAGTAGTAAGAAACAAAGAAAGGTTAGTATGCAAAGGGTATGCATAGGAAGAAGGTTTGCACTATGGAGAGACCTTTGCACTAATGTCCAGACTGGAAGGAGTCAAAATATTGCTTGCTTATGCTTCCTATAGGAATTTTAAGGTCTACCAAATGGATGTCAAATCAACATTCTTGAATGGTGTTCTAGAAGAAGTGTACATTGAGCAACCAGAAGGGTTTGCTTTAGAAGATGGAAGAGATATGGTATGTAAGCTGAAAAAGGCTCTATATGGGCTAAAACAAGCACCAAGAGCTTGGTATGAGAGGTTGCACTCATACTTGATAAGTATAGGGTTCATGAGAACTAGTGACAATAGTAACTTGTATTTGAAGACTAGACAAGAAGGAAAACATCTGATTGCAAAGATTTTTGTAGATGACATCATCTTTGGAGGAGATAATGAAATGAGTAGAGGTTTTGTAGAAGAAATGAAGAAAGAATTTGAAATGTCCATGATCGGTGAAATAAAATTCTTCATCGATCTGCAAGTATCTCAGCTAAAGAATGGTATATTCATTAGCCAAACTAAATATATAGGGGAAATATTGAAGACCTTTGGAATGGAAGATTCCAAACCTGTTGGAACTCCGATGGTTACAGGTTGCAAGCTCTTCAAAGACAATGAGGCTAATGAAGTGAATGAGACACTATACTAATCCATGATCGATAAGTTGTTGCATGCAGTGCATAGTAGACCAGATATAGCACAAGCAGTTGGCTTGGTTGCTAGATTTGCTGCAAATCCAAAAGAGAATCATATGGTGGCGGTTAAGAGGATATTCAGATACCTTAAGGGGACTGATGAGTATGGTCTCTAGTATCCACATAAGGGAAATTTCAACTTAAGTGTCTTCACTGATGCAGACTGGGCAAGGAACATTGATGACATAAAGAGCACTAGTGGAGGTGCATTCTTTCTTGGAGATAGGATTGTGTCATGGACAAGAAAGAAATAGAATTGTATCTCTCAATCCACAGTTGAGGTGGAGTATGTGGCTGCTGCAATCAATTATACACAGGTAGTATGGAGTAAGTAGATCTTGGAAGGTATCCAAGAAAAGGTGACTAAACCGGCAGTGATACACTGTGACAATACAAGTGCCATCAACATATCAAAAAACTCGGTAATGCACTCTAAGACCAAACATATTGCAATAAAATATCATTATCTTAGGAAATAGGTGTAGGACAAAGAAGTTAGATTGGAATATGTGCCAACCAAGGAACAGGTTGCAAACATATTCACCAAGCCAGTACCTAAGGATAGTTTTGAGTATCTCAAAGGCAAGCTAGGGGTAATTCCCCTGCATGCTCTAAGGTGAGTGAAGATCAGAACAACATCAATCCGATATGATTTTCTTGCAAATTAAATGTATTTGGATTGATGATTATGGTCTACTCTTGTTAGGGGAGTAGTCATTGCAGCATGTGAAATAGGATGCCTAGACTACACCTTTGGCATTGTAGTCAAGGGGAAGTGAAGTCAGTTGGAACATGAAGGGAGATGAAGTCATGAATGGAAGCCAATGAAAGGGGGAGTAAGATATTTAATCAAGATCAAACAAAGAAACTAATCAGTACAGTAGAAGCCGAAGTGACTGGTTGCTAAAAGAGAAGTTTGAAGTGTGCCATCAATGACAAAGGGGGAGATTGTTGGCATAATTGATGGTGTTGGCACAAGTGGTTCATTAGTTTATATTGTCATTGATGACTAACACTTATTGGTGAATAAGGATAAGCTCATAGACAAGGAGGTGTGGTAAATATCAATGGTTTACTCATGCCTGCAATCAATATGGAGGATCCAGTGCTTCCCAAATATGAATTATTGACACACTTAAGAAGTGTGTTGGTCGAAGACTAGTCGGTTGAAGGATAAACAGAGTAGCTGACTGGTCAGTCAAGCACCCAATAGGTGTTGAGATCAGTTTCTTAAAACTAATAATTGAAATGATGATGCAGTCACAAGAGGTGACTTAGATTGTAGTTTAGTAGTCTTATGCATGACCGAAACACTTTGGATAGACAGGTGATCAATCTGATTGATGATCAGTGACCAGTGGAAAAAGGTGAAGAGTTACACTGGTGAACTGGTGATACAGGTTGAAGGATGATATCCACTGAGAATCTCAGAGTAGTGACTGGTAAGATAGATGTGATGGCCAAAGGTGAGTTATTCATGGAGAGATGTCATCAAACAAATGGCTAGTGAAGTCTACAGTAGTTAGCAAATAGTTAAGGTGAGATTTGTGCGGATTTTCTAGTTCACTTTAAAAAGATAGAACACGACTTAGAGGTTGGTGAGATTATGAGTTGTGATGGTAGATAGGGATGATTTGCTAGTAAGAATGATAGAGAGGATCCAGAGAAAGTTTGGGAAGATTTGAATTTCAAATCTACTGAGTTTTGTATAAAGGTTTTTGGCGAAAACCAAAAAGTTTGATCTTAAAATTGCTAAGTGCAATTTTGAAGAGAGATAATCCAGTAAGGTGAGAAGAGAAGAGTGCAGAGCTACTAAGTGAATAACATATTGGTAAAGAGAGTGTCCAAACCTTGGATAGTGTGAAGAGTTGAGAAATAATGCAGATCACTAGTAGAGTGCAGAGCAAGGGAAATGCAGAGCACCTATAGAGTGTAGAGCAAGTGAAATGCAGAGCACTAGTAGAGTGCAGAGCAAGTGTAACTGGTGGTCAAAACAAAGAGCTTCAATTGGATCTGATTAAGCTAAGAGTAGCTACTATAGAAGATCATTCTCTCTGTTGTTTTCTAATAACTACAAAAGAAAAATCCCTTAACCGAGTGGACTTTAACAGGTCCCTTTGTAAAATCCCTTAACCGGGTGACATCTTAATTGATGATCCTAAGTCCTCTAACAAGGCTACCTCTAACAAGGTAAAGGTTCTAACTAGCCTTAAATAAAATCCCTTAATTGGGTGGCACCTAATAGTGTCTTTGTAATCTCCTAATAGGGATGGCTCCTCACCAGGCGTACTCCAGAAGAGTGCAGATTTTGTGAATTTCTACTCACATCGTGGTTTTCACCTATTTGGGTTTCCACATGATAAATCTTGGTAGTCATGTGTGTTTGATTTTATGTGTGCATACTTCTTATTAATGCTGCTTATACTCATAAGTGTTAAGTTTGAATAGAAACTTTGATTAAGGTTAAATCTGGTAAAATCGATATAGTGTTGATTCACCCCTCCCCTCTCGGTACGGGTTGGGACTAACATTAGTTTCCTCAATGAGTAGAGGCAATCTTTCCTGTTGTGGGGGAACCATGGTAGGGAGGTCAATTACCTCATCTTCAAGCACTCGAACTAGGTTTTCACTCGAAGATGCATCCTTTATTTTTAATTTTTCCATGTCCAAAGGTACCTTAGAGAGGTTTTCACTAGGGGATTTTTAGTTTTTCATTTTCTTTTTCTTTTTTACGACTGAGGGAGTTGACTTGGCTACCAAAGTAGGCTTCTGGATGAAGATGAATCCCATGGATAGTTGTGTCATTTTCAAGGTATTTAATGTTAAGTAATGCTACGAGAGAATCATCATTGACACAGATGTCTAAAATGGGTGGTCCTCATTGATCATGGTCAATGAATTTGGGATGGACAAGCTTAAGATCATATGGTGTGGAAGGGGCGATGGGGGTGATAGCGTTTATGCAGATGTCATCAAATATGTTGTTAAAGTACTCAAAGGGAATTTCATAAAATTCCTCTTCATCAGAATCTTTGAATTTAGTAGGAGGATCTAGTTGGGAACCAATGATAGTGATCTTAGGTTTAATAGATAAACCCAAGCCTCTATTGTACTTATAGGAGATCAGAGAGATGGGTGATTTTCTACCTTTTTCTTCTGGTCCCACACCATGTCCTATGTAACACATCTTATCTACCATGGAAGATGCTTTTGGATACATCTTCTTTAGGATGTCTGTTGGTTCTTCTTCCACTTCTTAGTACAACCAAGAAGTGACATCAGTTTCCAAGATTTCCTCATCAAGTGGGCCCCACTGTTGGAAGGTAGTTTCTTTGCATTTGATAGTGGGTTTATCCTATTTCTTTATTTATTTTGTTTTTCCATATGACTTAGGAGAGGGCGAGAGTTGACCTACATAGAGTGTGTTCTGCAAGGTATACTCTCCATAGCCATTATCTATGATTTTGACCTTGTCCTTAGATTCAGATGAGGTGGATGCAACATTGGATGGATCAGATGGGGGAAGCAGAACAGGTCTATTGAGTGGTTAATGGTAGGAATGTTTTCCTTCAAGAAGTTTGCAATATTCAAAGGGTTGTGGGTCAACATGAATGGTGACCTCTCTGCCATTGAATGGAAATTGAAGGCATTAATGGTATGTGGAGGGGATGGCTTGAATGGAGTGAATCCATCCAGAGGACCAAGGAGGAAGTTATAAGGAAGTTAAAGGTCTAAAACCAAACAAATTGGGCTGCGTTGATGTTATCAGGGACGTGAGACTCTAGGAGGGCCTGCCCAAGGATCTCTTTATAAACATGGGATGTTTTGAGAAGCTCCAGAATGGAGATGTGTGCAGGTGTTTCTCGATATGATGAAGGATGTCATAACAGTGGGTAGATGACATAGGAGGTTGGGGAGGAGTAGGAGCTCCTTGGATAGTTACTCTTAATCTTCTAGTAGTCACATTGCAATCATTTGAGGGTGCAGTTCCTTGAATGACTATTTTGGCTTGAGAGATCTGACTGGATGATTGCGGTGCAAGGACACCTTGGATGGTAACCCTGGGTCTATGAGGGGTAGGGGATGATCGACTCCTCAGATCGTGATGGTATTTACATGGGTATCAACGAGTTCTATGTGACCTACGAAGGAATCAAAGCCGAAGACATAATTAGTGTAGTTGTAATTGACATTATGAGATAATGAGGCCTTATCCTTACCATGTTTAGGGAACGGGTCTTGGTACATCTTAATCTTATCATTGGAGTTACCAGATTTCACAACGTCAACCTCAATATCATCCTTATCAATAAGGTCTTGGATATAGTTCTTAAGTTTCATATACTTACATATGTCATGACCATCGATGCGATGGTAGTCACAATATTCATTCTCATTATACCATCGGGGCTTAGGTTGGTTGGGATCAAAAGGGCATGTCATCGGGAAGACAATGGAGCCAACCTTGAAAAGCTTTTGGAAAATAACCTTAATGGGCTCACCTAGAGGGGTATACTCACGTTGATTGTTGTATCAGGAAGGGAAACCTTGGATGGAAGTAATGTTGAGAGGTTGTGTTTGATCATGGGAATTGGATTGGTTATGAGGATTAGATCGGTTATTGAAGAAATTGTTACTGGTGGTGGGCTTGGATGGTGCGGCAATAGTTTGGATGCACTTGGTGTCGATGACCCCATCATTGACAATATTTTTGTTCTTGTCCCATTTTTAGGCTTGCCATTATAAGAGGAGGAATTTTGGTTTTATTTTTGATAATGTTTTATAGTTCCCTCCTTTAGGAGCACACACTTTAAAGATAGACCTTTCTTGGAAATTTACTCAAAGGAGGTCAAGGATTGACAAGTTAATGGTTTGGATAATTCTGGTATCAAGTTACGTTGAAACAACTCATCTTGACTTGGTTCACATATATCCCAAGGGAATATTTTGATGAGATTCCACCATCTTTGAAGGATGTTAGTGAAGGTTTTCCCAAGCCTCTATTTTTTGTTGCACAGGTCCATCATGGAAACAACATTCTCAATATTATAGGCATAATGAGCCACAAATGTTTTGACCAAGTCAGGGAATGATGTGATGGAGCCTTAGGGTAGAGTGGAGAACCAAGTGAGGGCTTCTTCAGTAAGGCTTTTTGGGAATAGCCTCCTAAGATAGGTGTCACTATAGGCAACTTCTTGACATAAGACATAGAATTGGCAAACATGATGCCTAGGATCACCCTCACCTTTGTATTTTTTAATTCTGGGCATCTCAAAACCTTGTGGATATGGAGAGATCAAAATGGATGGGTCATAGGGACATGAACATGTTTCCTTAAAAGAGTAAGGCCTCTTGTTTGTCCCTTCCTTAAGTTTTTTGATGAGGTCCTTCATATCCTAAATCTCTTTTAGGAGACTAGGTTGTTGATTAGAAATGTTAGGGACATAGTAATTTGTGTTATATGTTGGGATTTGATGAGATGAGAAGGGGATGCCACCACCACCACTAATGTATTGATATGAAGAGCGAAGAGGTTGTGAAGTGTTGGAAGCTTATGATCCTCTAATTGTGGTAATAGGAGGCAATCTCATGTTAATTTAATTAGCCATGTTGTGAAGGGGGATGAATGGTATGGGTGGATCAGAAACATGAGGAAGAATGGAAGGTGGAGGTAATGTGATTATAGGAATGGAGGTCATGGGTGCTAATGTTGTGGGTTGAGGATGGAGAAGAGGATCAAGAATGGAATTTTTCACAAGGTCACCTTGCGGTGGCTTGTCAAGGATAGATCTGTCGATGCTGGGAGGTAAGTGTGCCCCTTGGGTGATGAGCTCAGCTAGAAGCCTATTGGCATCATGTTTGAAGAATCTCTCCATCATGTCTTGGTTATAAGGATCATTTATGAATGATTGGACATGTGGAGAGAGGTCACTTTGATTGACAAGTTGCTCCTCTTTATTTAAGGATCTTGAACGAAAGGGTCTCTATACTCGGGTATAATATTATTATTACCTTGGGAATCCATATTTGCCTTTTGGGATCGAGTCAAGACCATGCATGGGTGACCTTAAGAATGATCAAGGATTGATGCGATATTTAGATGAGAGGAAATGATGAATGGACTTAGCAAATTTTGATGTTATATGAAACTGTGTTGAATTTGGTTTAGATAGTGTCCTTTGACTAGAACAAGATTGATTGGATTAGAATGACACCTTAGAAGATGTGGGATTGATGTGAACCACAAGCGAGGTGACAACTAGGATAAGTACAATTTAGACCTTAGGATTAGGATCAATTGATTAGGCCTTCTCTTACATGGGATGAACCTATGTTCCCAAGAAAAATGGGGCAAAAGGATTAGGGTTTTGATGAACCCAAATGATTAGGCAAGGGTACTTGAGGTAGATTATTCCCTAAGAACAAAGCCAAATTATTGATTGATTTAAGATAAGATCTAAATTAAACTTTCACAAAGATGTGAACCTTTGGTGAGGTTGATGAGGTTGATTGGATTGATTGGGATTAAAATGATCAAGATTAAAGATAAGGATTGATTGGATTTAATTGTGCTAAGTCTTTAGAGGATGATTGAATGGTGGGTATGAAATAAAAATAAAGTTGATTGTGGAAAAAAAATGTGATGCAAGGGAAAGATCACCCTAGGATGAATCAATAGGTGATGGGACCACTAAGGTTAGTACTTTGGGATAAGGCTTCTCTTTGTTGGAAAGCCCGGGCTCTTAATGACTCCTCATCAAACTCATTTCCATAACCATGAAGGTAATCATAGAACCTATGCAAGAAGGTTCTATGCTTAAGCAATATTTTGTGATTGATGTATAAAAATTATCAACGCTTGAGGATTTGTTTGTGACTAGGCTTCTTCTTCTTTACTTGACGACACAATGACCTTTTAGGATGTTTGAGGGACTTGGTGATATGATGCAAGAAGGAAATTAGTGGATTGGAAATGATTTGGACTTGTGAAAATTTGGATTGGAAGGTTGCCAAATATTTGGGAAAATGTTTATGAAATGTTTGGAGATGGATGATTGTCAACTACTCTTGGCAAGCATACATCAAGCAAAGTATACACATTGGCCAAGTGTAATGCTTCAACAACTGATTGCGATACTAATGGGGGCCTAGATTAGCCCAAATAGATTTTACAGGTTTTGCACAAATTAAAGCACACTTTTAAGACATACAACCTAAGGCTAGAAAGCGGAAACCACTTGATAGGCCTCCCGCACAAGCGATACCTCACTCACCCAGACAAATAAAGACTCTGGTAGCACTAGCTCCCCCTTACAATGCACTCACTTCTCAGGCATACCAGATTATCTTACCCCAAATATTTGAGGATCTATTATATGGGGAATTCTTGTCTCATCTTGAGCGGATACATGAGAGGTAGCTTTGGGGTACGATCTGCATCCCCTGCACTATCAAATGTAGGATTTTGGCTACTAAACTGGTTCTTAGTGTAATTTCTTAGGGATAACAAATCCAATGATGGATTCTTTAAGCAAGCCACTTAAGGCTCTAATTGACCTTATCGGTGTAGGGGAGGCCCCTACATAGGTTGAATTCACTCAGCACCTCAGCTACCTGACCAACCAATTTATATAGCAGCTTAGAAAAACTTGCTCAAGATCGCGTCAGGATAGTTAATATCCCCAATGTGTCCCAATTTGAAGTACCCTTGTGGGGTGATGAAATCCCCAATCAAGAATACCCCTCTTTACAAAATAAAAAAAAGTGGGTGTTGTTGATTGCTCTTTCTCTTACACCCAAGATATGCAAAGGCGAGGGGAGAGGATACTCAAGCACAACGGTGGGTCCACCCAAACATGTGTGCAAGCGCACAAGACATGAAAGGCATTTGTTATTTTTAGTCCCACATGTAAGGTTTTCTATGCTAAGATGCAAAAAAAGTAAACTAAGCTAGTGATAAATTTTTTCCTTCAACAAGCGGTGTTGCAAGAAAAGTTGTTAGTAGTCTTAGATTTTGGTCTTGGATAGATGAGAAAACCTGCAAAAGAATAAAAAAGGTAATCAGTAACAAAATATTTCTAAGGTTACAACGCAAACGTTGAACCACAGGTGCATACGCTGAAACAATCTATGCACAACCTACCAAAACAGAAAGTGTGAAAATGGTAGGATTTTAAATTTTGAAAATTTGAATTTGAAAGTAGCTAAGATGTAGATGTTGATCCTATGTGCAGACGTTAAGAGTTTGCACAAATGTCAAAGTAGGAAAATTAAATGCCGAAACAGTTAGTTGAAATTTAAAAAATAAAAAATTTGAAATTTAAACTCTAAGTGAGCTTTCCTACCTCAACGCAGACATTGAAGCAATGGACAAACATCAACCATTTGTGCAAGCATTGATGCGCCAAAAACCCAAAAAGTCTAACTAATTTGCCCAAAAGATTAATAAAACAAAAAGCAAATACCTAATGCTAGATTGTTTTTGTTATTTTTTTAGATAATAAAAATGAAAATCTAATCTCTAAAACGAGTGTCCAAATACACTATAGCAAAGACATTGAAATACAGCCTTGCACAAAATGGCAGTTAGAAAAATTTGAATTTTGCACAGAGGCGTCAATCTAGAATGCAGATGTTGAAACAACCAAGCACAAACATTGATTTGTAGGTGCAGGCGCTGTTATAAAATCAGCAAGCTAAAACTCACAAAAACTCAAAATTTTAAGTTATAAACTAGGGACGTGGATCCCATCGGGCATCCGAAAATGAAGAGGGTTAAAATTAGCAAGGAGGATAGAATGGTTAGCAATTAAAATAAATCATTCAAAACACAAAATAAACTATGATGCCTTGTTACCTTTACCTTCTCCTTTGGATTGAGCAATGGATGAAGTGGAATGTGCCCTTGTCTCCACTTGAATTTGATGTGCTCCTTGATTTAATGTGGGTTTCTCTCCAATGCACAACAAGTCAGATGGAAGGGATGGATGGATGTTTATAAATGATGGGGTAAAAGTACAAAGTTGTGCCACACTTTTATAAAGGGAATGGTCAATGTTGATTGAAGTTTTTAAATTAAATCGATAGAAAGTGAAATATATGTTTTGAATTTTGAAATTATGTAAACTAATCAAATTTATATTCTTTTGTCTATTTTATTTTTGTAATTTTAACAATTTGAAAAATATATTTGAATGTAGTTTTTTATAAAGTAAACACTATAATTTAGTTGCTAATAAAATGTTGAATTTGAAGTTACACAAGCCGCCACACTTTATTTGGTAAATTTTACCTTTTTTTCTTCAATTTTGTTTGTATATGGATAACTTGACACTTTAGTGCATGGATATATTTTTTACTATTTTTTATAAATATATATTTTTCAATAAATTTGAAAAGTTCCATGTGCTGAAATATAACTCTTTCCAATTGCCGCCACCTTTTTTCTTAATTATTTATCCAAATTAGAAAATAAATATATCATCTTAACATAGATTCTTTTCTCTATTGCATCATATTTTTTTCAAAATATTAAATAAATTTTAGTATTTTTCTTTGACAAGATAATCAACCTTATATTTAGTGTTGTTGACCTACTTTTAATAGAAATAAACTATAACATATAAAAACTAGTTAAAATATTAAAAGATAATATTTTTGAAAATTCACTAATAGATCTATAAAAGGATATTTTTACATTTCAAAAAAAATATTATTTATAAGAGTAGGAGTTGTTGAAACATCGATTTTTTGAAATTTTGGTAATTAGACCCAAAATGGTATAAAATATACATTTAGTAGACATTTTTAATTGGAAAAGTTATGACCCATATATAGCTTAGTGTTGAACACAAGATGCCACTGAGAAGGGGGGGTGAATCAGTGGTTTCCAAACTTTAACCTTTTAATCCTAAAAGTGTGTACTAGTTAGTAGATTTAACATAAAATAAACATACCGGTGAGATAGGGAGATGACACAAATGCAACCACACACAAAAGGCACATCACATAACACCAAATGTATGAGGAAAACCCAACATGGGAAAAACCTCGGTGAGAAATGTTGCTGGAGTCTACTGCTCCAATCCAACCTCACAACAAAACAATGGTTACAACATTTAGGGCATGAAACCAAGGACCACCACCCTTGCTTTAGGACACCAACCCTTGCTTTAGAGCACCGACCCTTTCACCAAGCTCTAACTCAGTGATTACAATAACATATATCAATACAAAGGTAATATCCCAATTACAAATGAATTTTGTAACCTCTCACAATATTCCTTTCAGTTTTACTCTCCTCAATCACTCTTCCTCTGCTTTGCCCTCTATCGATTCTCTACTCACAGATTCTCTATTCTTCTTTCCTCTTTGTTGCAACCTAGCTGGTTCAACCTCTACCTCTTCTCTGTCGGTACTCTATTCTCTATCGGTTCTGATCTCTCCTCTGCTCAATCACTGCTATGTCTTATCTTCTCTAACATTCTCATGGATTCTCTCATTGTTGCCTTCTCACTGGTTCTAACACTGCCGATTCACCCCACTATCAAACTCTTTCATAATCTACCAGTTTCCTTACCCTTGCTAGTTTAGCTCTTCTTACTGGTTCTAACTCATGCACTCAGTCTCCTCTATGATTTTTGGTAGGCACTTGAATGATTAACTCTCTGGTTTCCCTCCCTTCACCAACTTCACTCTCTTGTTCAACATCAATAGATCTGGTCTTTGATCTACATATTTATGCTATGCATTCCCACCAAAATCGACATTCAAAATTCTAGCGTGCTAGGGTTCCTTCATCAACCATGAGACATATCAAATCAGATTGGATCTCTTTCCAGAGATAGTCAACCTGCAACCAATTGCCTATCACTGCCAATCATGTTGCTTCTAGAACATGTTTCCTATATTTAGCAAACACAAAAACCTGCATCTTGATATGTCAGCCTTTTATTTTGCCGATTATCGTGCATGATGCAGTTTCCTTCACCTACTCCAATATTCTCAATCAGTACCTCTTGGATCTCCTTAGTTCATTTGATCTTGAGCCGTAAACCCCTGCAACAGACTCATGAGTTTTTAGGGTCAACCATAAATGCCAACTCAGTTGACAACAACCTCACCGACCCACACTTCATCGACCACAACATGCATGACACATGTCTCCTACGTTTCATCATTATCCACATCCACCTTTGCTCAATCATTGTGTTAGTTTGGACTCTATCACCGACCACAACATACAATCGGGTTCATCTATCGATTCTCTAACCCTACTGATTATACCCTAACCAGTCAACCTTCAGACCTGCACTTTGTTGTTCTACCAGTGGGACACCTTAACTGGTCACCAAATATGCCAATCCACAACATGGTCATCTTCATCAGACAAGAGCTCTTCACTTGTCACTTTGTTAGCTTTACAAGTGGACATACTTACTAGTAACCACCTCAATGACACCATGTCATCAAGCCTCATCAGTCTCCTTCTATGTGCATCTGCATTCCAGTTGAACTCCTTGTCTACAGCTACTCAACCTTTCCTTCATCTTTATCAACCTGGACATCATCTCAACTGGTTTATCAAGGTGACAAACCCATCACTTCTTTACTCTTCCTTCTCTTTCCTGGTGGCTCAACTTGCCAACTCTAGTTGATCTGGTGCATATCTCTGATTTCATGCATATGAGGCATCCTTGTGCTTCACCGGTTCATCCGGTGTAAGCCTTAAATCTCCTACCTTTAACTTTTTGACAAACCTATCCCAGAGAGTTATAATGCGTTCCATGTATGTTGGGAGATAATCTTAGTATAATCACTTACTGGAGGAAGTGGATCCCTGTCACACTCTCTATCAGTCATATCCTCAACCTGTGATATCATCTTCATTTAGTGGGAGTCTTGTTGATTGACATCCAACTACATATCGGTTCTTCACTTCTTCATTAACTCACCCTACTTTCTCACTGGTCATATGATTGCCAGTTGACATCAGTGCACTGCCAACATATCACTTATCGGTTGTTATACCATACCAGTCTCCAGTCCTTATAGCTTCAACACAAGACAACACTAATTTGTGTACTGGCAACTCCAATGACCACTATGCTAGATGACATTCTCTTCTTTACCGGTGACAAGCTATACTGGTAGCCTTCTATATTAGTTGACATCAATGACACCATTTTTTGGTTGACATCAATGAAAACAATACACTTCAATCTCTCATACCGATTGACATCAATGACAACACAATACCAACAATCTCCCCCTTTGGCATTGATGTCAACACATGTAGTATCCGACATACTATAAATTTTCTCTCCCCCTTTGACAACAATGGAAAAGGGCACTGACAGAGCTTTCTCTCCCTTTTCTCTACTGATTGATTCTCCTCCTTTGACGATTTTATTTTGCATCCTTTCCAATAGAAGCACTAGAGATGGAGGGCTTAGACACTGAGTTACAATAGTTCCTCAACAAACAAATGTATATACAAATCGGATATCAATTGCATATACAAGTATGATACCAATTGTAAGAAAATGTGTTAGTGAATTCTACTTACCTATCGGTCAAATTGCATCATCTACCCTTTTGATATGCAGACAATCATTCTGACCATGATTTGTTGATACCAATTTGATCTCACTTGTGTATCCACCGATACCAAATGTATGTTTTCCTCCTATGCAGTTAACTCTCCCTTACTGCAGGCAACTCTCTCGGTGGTCCGATTGTGAATTCAATAAAGTACTGATTGAATAGACATTGAAATACCTCACAAACACAAACTGATGAGCACATCCCAAAGTCTCAATCATACCGATACAACCATAGACACTTTCTCTCCCCCTGAGTCCAGTATGTCTGATACCAATACAAAGATATGGCTGTGAACTCTCCATAAATCTCAGATCTCAAGTCATCTTTGCTTGTCAGGTTCTAAACCAGTTCTCCAATCTGCATCTTATACTAGTTAAGCAGTGCATATGTGATCAACTAATGATCTTTCAGCTCCATGATATCCATCACAACATATGACATGATCTTATGACATCCAATTGTAGAACCAATTGTAGATCACAATGCCATACCACACCACAATCATGTGAAATATCAAACCGATTAGCCCATTAAAATGTATGCATTTATGATCTACTATTGGGCCAACATGTATGTCATTCATGTCTTTTACAATATCACTTGAGACATAATCTCCTCAATCCATGCTACCAAATTTATTGCAATGATCCTAGAACTCATTGACTTACATAACTTGCAATACCGGTCAATATCCATACTGGTAACATACTGTACATACTGATTTCCTATACCAGTCCATCATCTCCACCAGAGTACCTTCCAATAGCTCTTGTCTTCTTGTGTCAAGTGACTCTAATTCTAATAGAAATTTGAACCATCCACTAACACACACGATAGTGATCCATTTCTTATCTGTAGATGTGTAGCCAGGGCAACAACTACACACAGTGCTATCTCATCTTCTTCTTTTATACCGACAACAACTTGTCCTTCCATTTGTCCTTTTCACTAAGGGGGTGAATAATATGGTCAATAAGTAACTTCCCCTAAGGTCCTACATCTCCTTTAACCCTTAGGAGATATCACATGTGCATTAAATGCATAGTGCCGGTCCATGGTTATGTTCTCTTCCTTCTTCCTCCATATATACCTTCTTGATCTCCCTTTTCTTCTCATTTGCAGTCTTGGGAGAAGGTCTTACCTTCTTCTGCTGATTGGTCCTTTCTCTACCAGATTATGTAGCATGACCGAAAGAATTGATGTAGAAGAAAATTGTGTTCATACCAAACACATGATTGGAGGACCTTCTGTCAAACCAATTTGACCATCTTCTTCTGGTCATGCTATTGTAACCAGCAACTGGTGTTAGTTTATTCCTTGATCCTGTAGGGGCATTTCTTCTTTGGTTCCATGCAAGTCTTTGACTCCCATATGCTCTATACCAATTTTCATATTGAGCATAGCTGTTATACTGACTGCCACATGACTACAAGTTCTTCTTTCTGTAATCATGACTTCTATGGCCAAAGCAATTACATCTTTGACATACAACATTGTTATTTCTAGGAAACACATTTTGTCTACTCCTAGACCTCTTATAGCATTCATCTACCCTATGGCCATAATCTTTGCAAGCAAAGAAGTAACCAGAGAAAGGGGACTCATAACTTACAAATTTATTCTACCATGCATGAGGAGATCTTACCAGTTTGGCATCTCCATTTCTGCTTCTCCTAAGATTGTTCTTGAAATATCCGGTCACTACAATCCTTTCATCTAATCCCTTCATCTTCCACACTTGTCTTGACTTGTAAACGGAAGCATCTCTTTGTCTTCTACTGGTTAGAGGTCTTCTAGGTTATCTTCTTCTCAAGTTCTTGCTTCCGGTGAAGCTATCTTCTATCATCTTTCCTTTTCCTTTTGGATCAGCATTGTTCCTCCTTGTAGCACCAGTCTTCTTTGGTTTCATGTCCTCATCGGTTATACTTAGATCAACCTTCTTCCTAAGATTATTCTGGATAGTGAAGGTCTATCATTTGCTATTTCCATTAGAGGAGATAAACTGAATGTCCTTGAAGGAGCCTTTCGTGTTGGTGAAGCATTCACTGACATCACATCCTAATCCTCTAGTATCCTTGGAATGTTTTTGCTTCTTCAACATTTTATCCAAGGCATCACTGCTGCCATCAAACTGGATCCTCACCTTGAGCTCATCTTGAAATTTCTCAAGGTCTTTGCTGAGTTTCTCCACTTCACTTATTAGAGTCTGACATTCTTTGTCCTTGGCCTCTAGCTCAAACTCTAGATCTTTGCACCTGCACTCCTTGATATGCAGATCTGATTCTGATTCTACACTCACATTTTTTGCACCATCCACTTATGCTTTGATATTTGCAATGGTTGACTCTGATTCTTGAAGAAATTCGAACAACTGACCTTGTTCCACTATATCATCATTCTTGAACAACTTGTATTCATTTCTTACTCTGCTGAGTTCGTCAAGAACACTCACCAGTTCTCCTTCAAGATCTACTTCTACTCCATATTCTTTTTCATCTTCACTATCACTCCCAAACACATCTTTCTGGTAGGATTGATCTGCATGATCAGATTTAGATGTGTGCCTCTCATTTTTTGATTCTTGAGCCATGAAGAGATGGGTTTCTTCTTCATCATTGTTGCTACAAGTAACAGATCTATCTTCATGTGTAGACTCATGTGACACATTTCTCTTCTTGTTCTCACAAACTGGTTCTGTAGTGGTAGGCTCATTTCCATAGAGCTTCTTCAATATGTCCCATAGGATTTTTTCTGATTTGCATCTATCCACCTATGAGGAAACATCACTGGAAAGACCACTGAGTATAGCCTTCATTGCTTCATTATTACATTCATTTCTTCTTTTTGTTTTAGGACCAGTGGGAGGACTAACCGGTCTAGAGGGACCATTTACAACTGACATCCAGACATCATACCCTAAGGAGGATAGGTAGACTTCCATCCTACAACTCCATATAGAATAGTTTCAACCATCAAACATCGGAGTAGGGGTTGATACAAAATGGACCATTGTGTTCACAAAACTAGAATCTACCTAATCTAGAGAAAGCTTATCAACCAGGAACCTAGGCTCTGATACCAATTGTTGAACACAAGATTCCACAGAGAGGGGGGTTGAATAAGTGGTTTCCAAAATTTAACCTTTCAATCCTAAGTGTGTGTACTAGTTAGCAAATCTAACACAAAATAAACATATGGGTGAGATAGGGAGATGACACAAATTCAACCACACACAAAAGGCACATCACATAACATAGTATGTACGAGGAAAACCCAACATGGGAAAAACCTTGATGATAAATGTTGTTGGAGTCTACTGCTCCAATCTAGCCTCACAACAAAATAATGATTACAACATTTAGGGCACCAACCCAAGGAGAACCACCCCTGCTTTAGGGTACCAACCCAAGGAGTACTAACCCCTGATTTAGGGAACTAACTCAAGGAGCACCAACCCCTGCACCAAGCTCCAACTCAATTATTACAATAATATATATCAATACAAAGGAAATATCCTAGTTACAAATGAATTTTGTAACCTCTCACAATCTTCCTTCTGATTTTACTCTTCTCAATCGGTCTTCTGCTGCTCTTCTCTCTGCCAGTTCTCTACTCACCAATTCTCTGAACTCTTCTTTCCTCTCTGCAGCAACCTTATCGGTTCAGCCTCTACCTCTTCTCTGTTGGTACTTTGTTCTCTGTCGGTTCTAATCTCTCCTCTGCTCGATCACTATTGTGTCTTATCTTCTCTAACACTCTCATTGGTTCTCTCATTGTTGCCTTCTTACTGATTCTAACACTACCAGTTCACCCCACTGTCAAACTCTTTGACAGTCTACCGGTTGCCTTACCCTTACCGGTTTATCTCTTCTTACTGGTTCTAACTCATGTACTCAGTCTCCTCTATGATTGTCAATGGGCACTTGACTAATTAACTCTCTGGTTTGCCTCCCTTCACCAACTTCACTCTCTTGTTCAGCAGCAGCATATTTGGTCTTTGATCTACATATTTATAGTATGCATTCCTGCCAAGATTAACATTCAAACTTCTGACACGCTAGGGTTCCTTCATCAACCATGAGCAATATTATATCATATCGGATCTTTTTCTAGAGATAGTCAACCTACAACTGATCTCCTATCACTGCCAATCACGCTACTTCCAGAACATGTTTTCTATATTTAGCAAACATGACAACTTGCATCCTGATATGTCGGTCTTGTGTTTTATTGATTATCATGCATGATGCAGGTTCCTTCACCTACTTCAATCTGCTCGATCAGTGCATCCTGGATCTCCACTGTTCGTTTGATCTCGACCCGCAAACCCCTGCAACACACCCATGATTTTTGGGGTTGACCATAAATGTAGACTCAGTTGGTGGCAACCTTACCGACCCAAACTTCACCGACCATAGCATGCATGACACATGTCTCCTACATGTCATCATTGTTGATATCCACCTCTTCTCAGTCATCGTGTTGATTTGGACTTTGTCACCAACCACAACAAAGAATCGGGTTCATCTACCGGTTCTCTAACCATGTCGATTATACCCTAACCAATCAACCTTTAGACCTGCACTTTTTATTCTATTGGTGGGACACCTTAACTGGTCACCAGACATGCCAATCCACAACATGCTTATCTTCATCATACAAGAGCTCTTCACTTGTCACTTTGTCATCTTTACAAGTGGACATACTTACTGGTAACCACCTTGATGACACCATGTCATCAATCTTCAATAGTCTCCTTCTGTTTGCATCTGCATTCTAGTTGAACTCCCTATCTATAGCTACTCAACCTTGCCTTCATCTTCATTAGCCCAAACATCATCTCAACCAGTTTATCAAGGTGACAAACCCATCACTTCTTTACTCTTCCTTTTCTATCCTGGTGGCTCAACTTTCCAACTCTAGTTTATACAGTGCATATCTCTGATTTCATGCACCTGAGGCATCCTTGTGTTTTACCAGTTCATCTAGTGTAAGCCTTCAATCTCCTGCCTTTAACTTCTTCACAAACCTATCTCAGAGAGATATAATGCATTCCATGTATGTTGGGAGATAAGATCAGTATAATCACTTACCGGGGGAAGTGGATCCTTAGAACACTCTCTGTCAGTCATATCCTCAACCTGTGATATCATCTTTATCTAGTGGGAGTCCTACTGATTGACATCCAACTACATATCAATTCCTCACTTCTTCATTAGCTCACCCTGCTTGCTCACTAGTCATATGCTTGCTAGTTGGCAACAATGCACTACCAACATATCACTTACCGGTTGTTATACCATACCGGTCTCCGGTCCTTATGTCTTCAACACAAGCCAACACTAACTTGTGTACTGGTGACTCCAATAACCACTATGCTAGATGGCATTCTATTCCTTACCGGTGACAAGCTATACCGGTAGCTTTCTATATTAGTTGACATCAATGAAAACAATACACTTCAATCTCCCATACCAATTGCCATGCTTCTCGGTTGACATCAATGACAACACAATGCAAACACTTAGCTATAATGAATCTATATTGACCATATGTTTGACTAAAATTAATTTTAAGTTTGAATTAATTAAATTCACTTGTGTTGATAAGTTGGCTTGAAACATGACACAATTTTGTGCTTTTACCCAATGAAGGATATGGATAGATGTGGAGTTGGATGCTATTTTCCTATAGTGGTGCTGCACAAAGATGGATTCTAAAGCTAAAATGATAGCATATGATTGCACAAGATGAGATATGAAATGAAGGGGAGGAGACCCTAAGTTATAGATTTGAAGGGGGAGAAATGGATGGTTGAGATCAAAAGATGATGAAGGGTGGAGATTGAAGGAAATGTGGGGACATGAATTGAAAGGCAATGGTGTGGAGATCAAGAGATTTGCCATAAAGGCATTTCTTATCTCCACACTTCAGAATGTACGTGGGGAAGACAAAAAGGAATTAAAAATTCCTTGGGGGAGGACAAGGGAATTTAAAATTCCTAAATAATGAGATGCATGGGGAAAGGAAATGGAAAAGAGAATTAGAAATTCCTTTGGAAGATGAGAGTGCATGGGAGAATGATAAATTTTGAAATCCTTGAAATTACCAAAGTTGGTGCATTTAAGGTTGGGGGTTGAGATGGGACAAGCCATTTATGGCTATTGGTTGACTTTGTGGCTAATCATGAGGATTAGCCACTAGAAAATGATTAGAGAGGGTGATTAGGAAGATTAATAAGAGATTAGAAGACAAGTGGGAAAGTTAGGAGGATTTGACAAGAGGAGAGAGAGTGACTGGAGGAATTAAAAATTAAGGAATAATGTTAATTAGGCTTCTAGAAGAATTAATTAGCTTAAGTGAGAATTAGAGGAAAGTGATTTGTAGGAATCACATGATTTAGTTAATTAATTTGAATTAATTAACTAAAGGGAATTTAGAGGAATTAATTAATTAAAGAACTTTAGAAGAATAGGGAATAATCAATTTATTTAATAAATCAATTATTGGACTATAGTGACAGGATTAATTTAATTTAATTTAATTAATACTGAGAAGAATACGAGCAACATAATTAAATTAATTAACTATGTACGAAGGATAAATTAATTAAATATTTAATTTAATTAATTTTAGATGTTTGCACCTATATTGTGGGTTCATCCCGACCATGGTTTTTCCCTTAACTGGGTTTCCACGTACAAAAATATTGGTGTTATGGTTTGTGGTTATTTGCTCTATGTTCTTGCATCTTTCTTTTGTTCATATACATTAAGTGGTTGAAAGAATAGTCTAAAGATTGCAAAACACTGATTCATCCCCCTCCCCTCTTAGTGTTCCCTGATTCCAACATTTAGTTAGGCTATCACTACTTTTTGGCCCCTCATGATCCTGCGCATACCCAGGGGTAGATTTGTAGATTTTCATTCAAAATGGGAAGTTCCATTTCTTTGAAATCCATTGATTTAGCTTACCTAGACTTGGTAAGTAACCACTAAATCTTCCAATTAATCCATGCTTGGTAAAAAAAAATCATTCACTTCCTATAAGATTTCCTTTCCCAGTGAAACAATTTTGGGATTCTTGGTAGGTTGGAACCTAGAGAAATGGAGCCACTAGCCTAAGCTTGTGTAGACTAGGCATATTTCCCATTGAGCTCTAAAGATGAATGATCACACTCCATAAACCACTAAATATTCCAATTAATCCATGCTTGGTAAAAAATAAAAATCATTCACTTCCTGTAAGATCTCCTTTCCCAGTGAAACAACTTTGGGATTCTTGGTAGGTTGTAACCTAGAGAAATGGAGCCACTAGCCTAAGATTGTGTCGACTAGGCATATTTCCCATTGAGGCCTAAAGATGAATGATCACACTCCATAAAAACCCTGGTTTAAGGGTTGGCTATGGGCACCTTTGCATGAACCCCAATCTTGCTCACACCAAGAAAATGCGAAGGAAAATTGGGAATCCATGAAGCCCTACCCCCATTCCACAAAGAAATTTCATAAGATCTCCCATAGGCACTATCAGAAGACCTATTTTTAGCAATATGCAATGGGGACATTGTACATAGATTTGCATCGAGTGAGCATTGCTTCTTTATTATCATTTTAATATATACAAAATAATTTAATAAATTTTAATCATAAATTTAAAATTTAAAATTTAGTCATTAAGAACATGCATATTTTCACTATTATGTTTATATTATACAATTTTATAACTAGCATACCAATCTTTAGAGGAATATAGGAAAAGTACATTGAAAGATATCATATTTGTTCATTATTCCACTTTAAAAATATTATATTATTGTATTGTAATTAATATTAGATTATTATTATACTATGATATGTAATTAATATTAATATATGATTATATTATTATGTTTTAATATTTTCTTATTTTTATATTTCCATTAAACTTTTTACAAAAGTAAAAAAGCTTTTAGTACCAAACAATTATTATTATGTTTTTTATATTTCTATTAAACTTTGACCAAAAAAAAAATCTATTAAGACTACATTATTATTATATTATCATATCATTATATTGTTTATTTTTCATTCTTTCTTATCCTTATTCTTGAGAAAAAAGTGGATTTTGTGTAGGGATACTATTGATCGGATTGAGATGATATGATGCAGTAGAAAGAAGTGATTAATTAGTTAAACTTAGAGTAAGTAGTAGTTTAGAGGTGAAAGTGAAGATACAATTAGCATTAAAAATAATCCTCTTTTTATAGAGAGTACCCTAGAAATGGAGGGCTAAGATTAGGAGGTGGAGACATAAATGATCAGCTCAAATTAGAGGGTAGGTATAATAAATAGGAAAACATTAGAGAGGTGGTTAAAGGTAAATTAAGAGATAAATGACAAGTGTCATGGAGGGAAAAAGCTAATGAATTAATTAAATAGATAAAGATTTACTTAACTAATAGAAGAAGTGGGGCCAAATAAATAAATAAAATATTTATTTAATTTAGGGAAATAATTATTTAAATAAATAAAAAATATTTATTTAAATGGGGAAAGGCTAGAAGAGGATTAATGAATTAATTAAATAAACACAGATCTATTTAATTAATAGAAGGCTTAGGATAAAATAATTAAATAAATAAAATCTTTATTTAATCAAGTGAGGACAATTTTAGGTGTTTACATTTTGTCCCTCTTTGGGACAATGCAACTTGTCATGTTGTTTCAAAAAAAATAAAGCATTGGTATGATAAGTTTCCCCTGGTAAGGAAGATGACATGCCCCCTTGAGAGATTGGGTGAATTTTTTTAAAAAAATTTGGACAATCTCTTGAAAAGAAAATGGCTAGAAAAAGATCAAGCAAGATGAAAAAAAGGTGAAAATCATTGGGGATCAGCAAGAATGAAGTCTTGAGGGATCATGATGACCACAGAGTCACTATGAGCAACTAGGGTTAGCACCCCTATAAATAGGAGCTAGGAAGAGGGACCACCTCATTTGCATCCATCACTTTCATAGTTCACGACACAAAGCGAAGGATTTCTTAAGAGCATGGTAGCGGAGCTATGGTGGAGAGATTCCATAGATTCGAGCATGTTTGACAATATGAGTGGCCTAAGGACCATGACAAGATAATATATAGTCTACCATACTTTTAGTTTCATACATTTAATGTGTCATTAATAATGCTATATTGCATTTTTCTAAAAATGTGACAAGAAAATGTTGAAATCGCATCTACATTGCATATTAGCACATATAGGTTATAAGTGTGTCTATGGTCCAAGAAACTGCGTCTAGGGTCTACAAAACTATGTTTATGATAAAAAAGTGTTTCTAAGGGTCAATGTTGGTGTGTTTGTGATAAATAGTAGCAAGTATATGGTCAAAGTGCGTATGTAGCAAAGATAAATGTGTCTATGATTTTAGGCCGCATTTATGATAAAAATAAGCACGTATAGGGAAGAAGTGCATTTTTGCACTGTAAAACTATGTATAGGGATTGTTAATGTGTGTGTGATAAACATAAGTGTATTTATGGTCCCAATAAATGAAATCATGTTTATCACTGTGATAAACAAGAATGAACAATTGGATAAGCTATCAGATTGATGAAATCTAGTGATTGTCCTAGTAGGATAGGTTGCAAAGTGACCAATGAAGCTGATAAAGCTCACAAAGTCACAAGATAGAGTTGATAATGCTCAAGTAGAACTGACAAGATTTTGATGCTAATGCACATGCACTTGTGACTACAGGCTAACTTATCCCCTTTAGATTCACTAGAGAGGTTCCCATAGACACATAGATTGAGATTGTAGCTTACAAAGAGTGACCAAGTGACACTAGGAGTGTTGGGACTATGACATGCTACAGTCATGCCTGAAATTCAGACAAATCTTGGTTCACTATTTACACTGGCCAAGCAATGGTACAATGAGCACTGCACTATCCACTTGCCTAATCGGGAGATGTTTGTGACTCTGGAGGATGTATACCATATTCTACATATTCCCATCCATGGAGAGATGGTGGTCTATGACCAGGAGGGAGGAGATATCAAGGATTTGTGTTGTGTGTTTGATTGTCTAAATTTGGAGGTCCATGGCAGTCACATTAGCTGGGACAAGATGTATGAGGTAGGATTGGTTATGTCAGCTTGGGTAGTAGTTATCAAAAGGGTGATTAGAGGTTACATTTTTCCAAACTACATCACATGTGAGATGTCTATTAGTTGGGGTCAGGTGATGGACATGATGCTTTCTCATATGACTCAATTTGCTTGGGGGCCATGCATGATGGATCATTTATATAATGATTTACATTAGCTTGTCTACCTTGGTGGCTGTGGGATATATGCAGGTGTCATATTACTTCAGATATGGGCTTATGAGTACATTGCAATGGCTAGGTCGATATGTTATAGAAGACGTGGGGCTAAACATTCGTATGTACACATGTATAACATGATTGTCTCCCAACATCGACTTGGGAAGGTGGATTATTGGAGGTGAGTCATTTATGACATTAATATAGTGATTTGGTAGCCTTACTTGGATTGTAAGTCATGGGAGGAGGAGGACATAGAGCTCCCCTACTATTTTCAAACTAGGTGTTTGATTAGGAGGACAACAAACATCATTGAGAGACATCTACCAGATAGGGTATCTACATAGGGTGACCAGATACAGGGACAACCTATAGGATTTGTGGAGTTTGCATGAACCATACAAAAGATACCTTACTAGGGGTCATGTTTATCATATAAGATTACTATAGTAGAGTTCCAAGGTTTGACTCTTGTGGCATGGGACTTGAGGCTTCACGTTGTGCATACAGGGATGACAACTAAGTATGAGGCCTATGTTTTAGCACATCTTTTTTGATACGTGACTAGACTTGGTGAGACAATTCCAAGGCTAGAGGATGATACAAATGGTGAGAGGCCAACTCACTAATGGAGGAGGAAGGGGAGAGTAGTGTATCTGAGGGGAATGATGAGGGAGATGGAGGGAGGGTTGCATGGCAGCTAAGGCCACCATGGAGGAGATGAGGTAGGATACAGGTCCCAGGTGTATAAGTGCCACCTATACAACCATAGAGACAAGATATATAGGAACAGGGATAGGATGCCCCTCACTAGGCTAAGGGAGAGGGATGACATGATAGAAAAGCTTCTAGGTAGGGATAGGAGTAGGAGGGCTGATATGAGAAGGTCAGAGGAGGAGATGGTTGGGGCTAGGATGAGCTAGCCAATTTTGGGTCCATGAGATCCTAGTTGTGGATTTTGGAGGACCAAATATAGGTCCAGGTAGGACATATTTCATGTCTCTAAGAGTAGGTTCAGATAGTTACAGTAGAGAGGGATACAATGATTAAGAGGTATGGGAGGGCATAAATGACCATAGAGAGTGCTCAAGACACAAGTCGAGGTGATGATGACTCTAGGATGGAGTATGTATATAGGGCTACACAAGAGATACTGTAGTGGCAGAACCTATATGAGTCTATTGTGCCAACTAGCCAAAGAGTAGGTAGTTTTACGATGATGATAGAGATTGGATAGTGTCGGGGTGATGGGGCCTCATAGAGTAGGGGTAATGATAGGTTCAACTGGGGAAAGTCCATCAAGAGTTAAACAACCACATAGACCATCAGGGTCAGTGGGTGGGAGTTCATCATAGCCCCTTCTAGATCCATTTTTGTACCAATACTATATTTATGTATGATGATATAGACACCTACAAGTGATTTCGTAGCCATTTTGAGATATTGACATCATTGTATCATGATAATTTTATTGTTGATATATATATATATATATATATATGCATGTATGTATGTATGTATGTATGTATGTATGGGTAAAAGCACAAAACTTTGTCATGTTTTAGGCCAACTTATCAGCACAAGTGAATTTAAGTAATTCTAACTAAAAATTAATTTTTGTCAAACATATGGTCTAAATAGACTTATTATATATAAGTTATATATGGGCCACAATTTTTCCAATTGAAAGTGTCTACTAAATGTATATTTTATACAACTTTGGGTCTAATTACCGCCCCCCCCCCCAAAAAAAAAAAACAAAAAAAAAAACTCGATGTTTCAACAACTCCTACTCTTAGAGATACCACTTTGGGTCTAAATGTATATCTTATCAAGGAAAAATACTAAAATTTAATTAAAAATTTTGAAAAAATATGATGCAGTAGAGAAAAGAATCTATTGTGTAGGGGAAAAAGTGAGACTAAGTATGGAAACCCTAATCCCACTCTCATACACACTCATGAAATAGGAAAGAGCCTAGGGAGGTAACACACTTCGGCTACTTCTTGTGAGAAAGAGAGAGTCATGGATTACCTCTTAGGGTTTCTATTCCTTTGTTGTAAATGAGAGAGAGGAATGATTCAAAATGCAATTTAACCTAAAGTGTAAGCAAAGAAGCAAAACCTAATCTGGAAATGCATAAAAGAAAACAATTGATAAACTAATGAAAAGTATAGATTAGGAAGCATAATCAGAGGCGCATCTGTGTCTGAAATCTAAGCCAAAATGTTCAGGACTAGGGTGCCATGCCACTATCCTGATTCTGCAAGTCTGAAGCTGCAACTAAAAGACTTGAGTCTGGAATCTGCAAACTACTGCACTACTAAATGCTATAGCCACACCCCTGTCCTAGGGGTTTTTGATGATTTTTGAACCCCGAGACAACCTTTGTGCACTCTTCTGGTCTTGAAACTTCCAGTGACGCTCGGATCCGAACCTGTACCTGTAGCTGAAAAAGAGGGTTTCGAGTGGCTATGTAGGGTTTTTCCTTAGTCAAACCCCTATTTTGGTGATTTCCACCTCAACAAATAACCGATAATGTATTGAAAATGTGTGTACTAGAACTTCGTGTGTGTGCAAGATTCTAAAATGAAAGCAAACAATCTAGAGAAACCCTAAAGAGTAAACCCTAATTGCTTATAATTGACAAAATAAAATCTCTAAATCCATGATGCAAAGTGATATAAAGCATGAATATGAATCAAAATGAAGCTCATATAAAGACATGGAAACAACATGAAACCATACCCAACCCTAAGGGAGAGGTACAAGCCAATCTTCAGTCGGTGATCTCTTATTGTTCTCCTACATCTTCAAAAGCCCCAATTGATGAAATGATGCTTGATGAATGTTTGATGGTGAATTTTGAATGTTGTTGAAGACTTCAAAGATCTACTCTTTCGCTGCAAAGAAGGCTCTTTATGCTCCAAAAACCTGCTCTTAGATTCATAGAAGAAGACCCCTTCGAATGAGGAAAGAGAGCTCTTAAGTATGAAACCCTAGATCTTAATTTCATGTTTAGGCCAGCCTATGATTTGAATTTCCTGCCAATCTTTTGGGGTTAAGAATCATTATATCATAGGATTATGCTCCCAAAATCTCAGGAAAAAAGTCAAGGACCATGTGCACTTTCAACATGGTCCGACCAACTTTTCACCTAATTTTCGGGGCCATTAGATATGATGATATTAGAGCGGAACCCAAAGTTACAACTGATTTCAAGATGTTTTGATATGTGAAATCAGACCTTAAGGGTTGAAATAGGACATAATTAGGGTTTATGATTAAATGATTTATTGAAGGAATAAAATGGGGCACACTTAGGATAACGGGCCCAAATTTATAACATGTGAGGAGGTGAAATATGAATTTATATTTAGTTAAATTAATTAATTAAATGCTTAAAAGAGATTAGAAATGCAAGATACAAAACACACTAAGGCGAGTGCTAAACTAAGTGTGAAATTGTACCACCCTAGCAAGGGTGTACAATTTATGACACTACATCTACATCAAGATGATATAATTATTTTCTAATTTGGATAAATAATTAAGAAAAAAAGTGGTAGCAATTGGAAAGAGTTATATTTCAACACACAGTTTTTCAAATTTATTGAAAAATACATATTAATAAAGAATAGTAAAAAATATATCCATGCACTAAAGTTTTAAGTTATCAATATACACAAAAAAATAAAGAAAAAAATGTAAAATTTACTAAATAAAGTGTGGCAGCTTGTGTAACTTCAATTTCAGCATTTTATCAACAACTAAATTATAATGTTTACGTTATAAAAAACTACATTCAAATAATTTTTTAAATTTTTGCTAAAATTACAATATAAAATAGACAAAAGAATATAAATTTTATTAGTTTATATCATTTCAAAATTCAAAACATATATTTCACTTTCTATTGATTTAATTTAAAAACTTGAATTAGCATTGGTCATTTCCTTTATAAAAGTGTGACACAACTTTGTACTTTTACCCATATGTGTGTGTGTGTGTGTGTGTGTGTGTGTGTGTGTGTGTGTGTGAGAGAGAGAGAGAGAGAGAGAGAGAGAGAGAGAGAGAGAGAGAGACTTATTGTGGGCAACAATATGCTTATGTGATGATACATGATGATTATGATGTTTACTTATGATTCTTATATGTGATGTCTATCATGATGATGTGGTTATGCAATATTATGTCTTATATGCACTTATATGATCTTGGGCACTTTGAAATAATTTCTACGATGTAGCTAGGATGTATGCTTATGGATGCATGATCCCATTATGACCTACATGATGTTGTTTATGTGATGCATTTATTTATGAAATTATGCTTTATATACCCCTAACATGATTATGATGCATCTCCTAAATTATGATGATGCTATGATGTTATGTGATGGATGCATGCATTTATGATGATTATGTAATAATGCAATGGATGCAAGATGTATGCATGATAATGATATTATGATGATATGCAAGACTAATTATATGGTGTTGTAGGATGTATGTATGATTTATTTTTGGTGTGTCATTATACTTAGTTAGATGATACGTGGTTACATGGGACAAAGGCAAATGAAAGATCAGACAATGGAAGGTAGAAGAGATGGAGGTGAAATGAGCTTCTTGTGCGTTTATCATCGTCGATATTATTATGGAAAATGTATTGTGACCATCCATATATAGGTTTGACCTAGATAGTCATTGTATCCTTTGTATAGAGATTAGACAGTCACAAACAAGGAATTCCCCTATTCACCCTAGACCCATAGTGTCCTTATATCCTTGGACAAGACATCATGTTAATAAGAGACAATCCACAAACATCAATATAGGTAATCATGCCCCATCCTGACCACTCTAGTCCATAGACATCCTTGAGAAGCATAGGAAACATGACACCACAAAAGATCAAATCAAAAGAAAATCAAAGACTTGACACCAATAGAAACTGAAATCCTCAAGTTATAAGTGTATCTTGCTACATATGTTAACATGTCCGATCTGGTCACAATGTTGTCATCCTCATAAAGGAGAGCTAGCACTAAAGAAACATATTGTTGTCAAAGCTTACCAAAATATTGATTTGTTGAAATCCCCCTACTACTTGTGTCTCATTTGAAACTGACTTACACTATGAAACTGATACTTTACTACAGAGAAGAGTGAAAACTTTATTGCAGATTGAAAGTGATCTTTTATCACAAATTGTGCACAGAAAGAAGGACAAGAATAAAATGTGATGCTCCTCAAAACATGTGATTCCAAGGATCCACTTCCATCACTAGGTTTAGGATATGCCCCTAGTTATAGATAGGACCCGATTTATTATGGGTGAAGGGAAAATGTGAAGAAAATTTATTATGGATGGCAAACCAATCCTAGGCAGATCAATAACAAACCATGATGAAAATGAACAAGTTTTTTATGGAATGATAGGTTGTGAGTGTGTGTAAAGTGAAAGGGCCAAACTAAATCTTGAAGGAGGAAGGAGCAAAAATATCTACACATGGCATCAATAATACTATTTTCACCATGGTACTTGCCCAGGGGCCAGGGTGCCATCGAACTGGTTTTCACCATTGGATGAATTTATTTCTCTTTAATTTTTTTCCATTTTCCATTTTTTTGTCACAAGGCATTTGATTACCAGGTTTCACCAAAGTGATAATCTTTTATTTTTACATTTTTTTTTGTATTGTTCATTTTTTAGTTGTATTTTTCTTTTTTTTTTGTATTTTTCTTTTTTTTTGGGGGTATTTTTATTTTTCATTAGGATTCCCTAAAAATATATATGTAGAAATTGTGAAGGTGCATGTTGTTGATAGGATCATCCAATGATTTTTCTTTTGGTGTTGATAACTAATATGCACTTGAGCCATAAACTATTGTGATGATGTAAGGTCGAAGCCAATTTGGTTCAAACTTGCCCATTTTCTCTCTATCTTGCTAATTTTGGGGTTTTCTCTTACAACCAAGTCACCTACTTCAAATGTGCGAGATTTTACCATATGATTATATCTACGGCTCATGCGTTGTTGATATGCTTTTAGGTGATTGAATGAATTCTGTCGATGCTCATCTAACAATTCCAAATCTTGTGATCGAGAGATCCTATAGTCTTCATCACTTATAAGATCATGTAAGGAGACCCATAAATATGGTAACTCAACTTCAATGCACAAGATGGCTTTAGCACCATAAAAAAGTGAATAGGGTTTTCTCTAGTAGGTGTGTAGACACTTGTGTGATAGGCCCATAGTGTGAGATTAAGTTGAATGTGCCAATTGTGGCCAACATCATCAACTGTCATTTTAAGGATTTTGAGAATAGTTTTGTTCGATGCCTCAGCTTGATCGTTACCTTGGGGGTAATATGGAGTGGAATAGTGATGTTAGATATGAAATTGATCACAAAGCTCATGAATATCCTAATTTTTGAAGGGTCTTCCATTTTTTGTGGCTATAGAAAGAGGAACACCGTATCGATAAATGATGTAATTGAGGATGAAGGTTGTAATCTGGTTATTGGTGATTTGGATGAGAGGGACACCCTCAATCTACTTTTTGAAATACTTTGTGGTTGTGACAATGAATTTATGACCATTAGATGATGAGAGTGAATATTTCCCATGAGATTTAGTCCCCATTGATAGAAGGGCCAGGGTGTGGCAATTAGATGAAGTTCCTATTGTTAATATGAGAGGATCTAGTTAATACTGAGAAGGGGGGTGAATCAGTATTAACAATAATTCATAACTTAAACTTAAACTGATAAAACTTTAGCAAATCAATCACAAACCCATAATAATTTACCATTATTGGTAATCACTGATATCCAACCGTTAAACTGATTTATCAGAACTTCTCATTAAGTATTCATAAACATGCATAAACTAAAAGTAAATCAAAACAACACATTAGAAACATTCACCACATGAACACCAGAATTTTCACGTGGAAACCCAAATAGGAAAAAACCACGGTTGGAATTGGTATCCAAAAGAATTGTGCATACTTTTGGAATGTGCCTTGTTAGGAGCCTAGCCTAGTTAGGATCTTACAATGATGCCCTATTAGGAGAGGACCCTGTTAGGAGTCACCTGGTTAAGGGATTTCTATGATGAGCCCTGTTAGAAGATTTTCCCTGTTAGAAGCAACCTTGCAAGAGGATTTAAGACTCAGAAGATTAGCTATCCAGTTAAGGGATTTACAATTTAAGGCCTGTTAGAACCTACCCAATTAAGGGATTTTATCTATTGTAACTATTAGGGAACAACAAATGAATGATATGGAAATAGCACTAACTTCTTTCTTGTTTAGATCCAATTCAACTCCACTCTACTATACTCTGGTAGATACACTACACTAGTTTGTCTTCACACTCTTTTCTCAAAAATCAGTGACACACCAAACATCAACTATACTAACCTAAATATTTCCTTTACAACTTAGTCGATTACAAAACCTTAAGACTTAAAACATAGATCATTACAAATCTTTACAACTCATTACAGATCATCAAATGGATCATTACAATCAATTACAAATCAATTACAGTCATTGAATGATCACTGCACCTCGATCTGATACACTTTCAAACCCTTAGCTCATTCTGCTAAGCACTTAGTACATTCCTAGGAAATTCATTCTTTGATCATGCCAAAACATCATTCAAACACTTTACACAGTTTTAGCCACATCATCACCAACTTACAAACATAATGTAATATACCACCAAACTCAAAATCATTATCAATTATAAGAATTTGAATACTAGTTCTTAAACCCTACAGAAAATACAACAGAAATCATAAACATGATTTTTGGTAATCAAAGCATAATGCGGTTCAGCTCAAAGATACATTACAATGATACATATACATGTTCCAAACCTCAACACTTGACTCATCACCAATCTCCAGAACCAATCAAAACATTTCCACGTTTACCGGTTAAGGTCCTAATTCCCAGTTCATTGTCTTTATTACCAGTAAGGCATTTCCAGTACACCAAAAAGACTTAGATGACAAAATAAACATGAAAAACATAGTTGCCACATAGTTTTCCATCAATGATAACACAAATAAAGGATCAAAGTCATTAAGCCAATAATCTCAATCTCTTCATCACTATATCATTACCAATAGTCCTTTACCGATTCATCAACATTCTCCATCAGCATCAGGTATGCCAAACATGCCAACAATATCCCCCTTTGGTATTGATGGCAACACCAACATATTCAACTGTCAACTATAATCTTCTCTGTTGCCTTCACTCGCTCTTCTTCTGTTGCACTTCATCTATCGGTTGCACTACTTCACCTACTCTAATTCTTCTCCTCTGGATCATATTAATTCTCCCTCTTTTCCTTACAATTCTTCTCCCCCTTTGAGAACAATGCCAAAGGTGCAAATGCATCGCTGATCTTCATTCGTGTTGCTTCTCTCTCCAACATCTCTGCAAATCTCATCTAAGTTGCTCCCCCTGTGGAGTAGCCAACATTTCATTAATCCACAATGAAAAATATTCAATAATCCCACTAGATTAATGTATCTCCTGCATCTTCATTGATATTATGTAGGGGTCTAACCCCTAATTTACCTTTGAGGTACTCAAAGGTTGTCTTCGGCAAAGGTTTAGTGAAGATGTCTACTAACTGCTCTTTGCTTGTTACATATTCCATTCTGACTTGCTTCTCCTATACTCTCTTCCTCAGAAAGTGATATTTTAGTTCTATATGCTTTGTCTTTGCATGTAACACATGATTTTTTCAAATATTAATAGCACTAGTATTGGCACAATAAATAGTCATCGATTCAGATATATCTTGCTTGAAACCGTCCAACATATGTCTCATCCAGATTGCTTGTGTACAATTCATAGATGCTGCAACATATTCTATTTCAGCTATTGATTGTGATACACATGTTTGATTTTTATTTGTCCAAGCAACCAATCTACCTCTAGGAAGAAAAGATCTGCCAGTAGTGCTTTTCTGGTCATCAACATTGCCTGCCCAATCTGCATTAGTAAACACTTTCAAAGAAAAGTCATCTTTATAAGGATACCATAATCCATAATCCATTATGCATTTCAGATATCTGAATATCCTTTTCAATGCTACCAAGTGAGTCTCCTTGGGATCTTTTTTAAATATAGCAACTAATCCAACAACATGTGCAATATCCAATCTACTATGAACAACATAATGCAACTTACCAATCATGGACCTATATTCCTTTTCATCTATAGAGGATGAATCATCCTATTTAGACAATTTAAAACCTATCACCATCTGTGTACCAGCTGGTATGTAATCTTCCATGCCAAAATTTTTCAATACTTCTTTTACATATTTAGTCTAACAGATAAATATTCCACCATCCAGTTGCTGGACTTTCAACCCAATGAAATTTTTTATCTCACCAATAAGAGACATTTCAAATTCTTTCTTCATTTCCTCAGAAAAAGCCATACATAAATCATCATCACCACCAAAGATTATATCATCAACAAAAACTTCTTCTATCAACATTTTGTCTCCATCAGTCTTTAAATATATGTTACTATCCTCACTAGTGCGCTGGAATCCTATCTTGATCAAATGTGTACGCAATATTTCAAACCATGCTCTCGGTGCTTGCTTCAAACCATATAGAGCCTTGTGTAATTTTCAAACCATATTTTCATCTTCACTTAATGCAAATCCATCCGATTGTTCTATATATACTTCTTCTTCCAGGATACAATTCAGAAAAGTTGATTTAATGTCCATCTAATATACCTTAAATCCTTTAAAAGCAGCGAAGGCAAGAAACATTCTTACACTTTCCAATCTTGCCACTGGTGCAAAGGTTTCACCATAGTCTTCTCCTTCTTATTATGAATAGCCTTTGTAAACAAGTCTTTCTTTATTCTTTACAACCTTGCCATCTTCATTTAACTTGTTTCTAAAAACCCATTTTGTACCTATAACATTCTTGTCTTCCAGTCTAGGAACAAGTTTCTAGGTCTTGTTTTTCTCTATCTGATCCAATTCCTCATTCATAGCATTAAACTAGTCATCATCCTTCAATGCCTCTCTTACTATTTTAGTCTCAATAGTAGAAATTAGACAAGAGTTTTCTCTGATTTTCCTTCTAGTCTGTACACTAGGATTCTTATCTCCTATAATTTGGTCTTCTAAATGATTTAATCTAGCATACCTTAGTATTATCGGTTTTGGTGATGTGCCTTATGCTTCATGTTCATCATATTCTTCATCGCTTTCTTCATTTACCAGTTGAGCACCTATTTCTGAATTCTTTTGTTCATCATTCTTGTGCACTTCTGGTTCTATAAACACAAGGTTTTCTTCATCATTTTTAGGCTCAGATCTGCTGGTCTCATTAGGTTTCTCAAAGAATTCATCGACCTTAACATTTACACTTTCAACTATCTTCTTATTTCTGTTGTTATAACATTTGAATTCTTTACTCTTTGTAGAGTATCCAAGAAATATCCCTTCATCACACTTAGCATCAAATTTTCTAGTAACATCATCTCTCTTAATAAAACATTTACTCCCAAAATTTTTAAACTAGCTGACTTTAGGAATCTTACCATTCCAAAGTTCATAAGATGTTTTATCATTACCTTTCTTAACAAGTACCCGGTTCAAAGTATAAACAATTGTACTAACTGCTTCCCTCCAAAACATCTTAGGTACTACACCTTATATCAACATTGTTCTAGCAGCTTCCATAATTGTCTTGTTCTTTCTCTCATCAATTCCATTTTGTTGTTGAGTTCAGGATGTTGACATTTGCCTCTTAATTCCCTATTCATCACAAAACTTCACAAACTCATCAGAAGTGAACTCACCTCCCCAGTCAGATCTCAGACATCTCTTCCTAATTTCCTTTTCAACTAAAGCTTTAAATGCCTTGAATTTACTGAAAGCCTCAGACTTTTCTCTCAAAAAAGTTACCCACATCATCTTTGAAAAATCAAAAAGTATTTATCACCATAATAGCTTCTAGTCCTCATAGAACCACATAGATCATTGTGAACTAAATCAAGGATATGCTCTGAAGAAAAAATTTTACTCTTAAAAGATATAGAAGTCATCTTACCCATTTGACAATCCTTACACAACACATTTTCTGGTTTCACAAGTTGGGGCATACCTCTCATAATACTTGATTTGCTAACCTTTATCAAATTGTCAAAGTTCACATGAAAAAACCTCTTGTGCCATATGTGAGATTCTGCAAGAAGTGAGAACTGAGCCAAGATCTGATGTTGGTTGTAGATCACATGCAACTCCTCACGCAACAAATGATCAAAGATCAAAACAGCTGAATGAAGATAATTTCGATATGAGAGAGAAATAGAGACAAAGAAGAGAATTTGGAGAAGACTCTCACCGAGCTATCACTTCACCTGCTTGACTAGTGAAGGTGAGAGTATAGTGCTTATTATATAGAAAAATATAAGCATATACATCCAAGGGGTGCATTAACTCCTATTCCCCATAAAAAGTGGGAGGTTTTACCTTCTTGGTAAATGCCAAAACATGTGGCATAACCTCCTTACATGAAGACAAAAAAAGGAGTTGAGAAAGTTGGCACATAAGGCCAAAAGAGGGTGTGAAACCCAACTACCCCATAACCCACTTAGGAAATGATAAAATAATGGTTATGAGAGGTGGCACAACAAGCCAAAAGAGGGTGTGTAACTCAACTACCCATGTGAGGTGGAGAGTTACACATGTAGCTGAAATATTTCACCACGTGTCCTCATATAAACCACTCTTATTAACCTAAGCAAGCTTAAATAATATATGTGTAGGAAAAAATAAATATCCCCTAACATAAGGAAAATAAAAAACCTACACTAACATCCCCCCCTTAAGTGTAGCTTAGGTGGGTGAAAATATGGGTCCCGACAAATGCAACCATGTTAGGTACCCATGTACATAGATAGCTCCACCAAAAGAAGAAGCCCCCCCGTAAGAGGAATAGCCCCCCCCCTTTTCACTAGTCTTAGAAATCACCCCCCCCACAAATATTATAAGGTTGTCACTTTATAATTAGTGCATTTACAAGGCTTTTTATCAAATTGCAATTCTTTAAGAAACCAATAGAGATTTCAAATACAAATAATTTGAGACAAGATCTGAAACAAATCAGCCTTATAACTGCTTAATTTATCTCAATACCTTTCCAACAACTATTAGTTTTTGAAAAAACAGAGTTGTGAGGAGAAAGATATGACCAGTTGAAGAGAAAAAGAAGCAGCTGATACAACCTTTAATATCTGATAGAAAAAGGCAAAAAAAATTCAATTAGACCTGCAATAATGGAGAGTGCTCATTTTCAGCTTTCCGTCAAGTATTTGTTTGCAAAAATTTGACACCCAAGGCAAAAGTTGTGCAACTTTTAAGAAATGTTGCTGAATTTCCCTAATAGAAAAATGGCTTAGGCCCTATTCAAGCTCGATTTCTGCAAAATTTATTAATTTTCTGGAAATACCATCTGAAACCCAGAAGTTTTTCGATGCTGGGAAGAAAACCAGAAATCATTTTTTGTGAAAGTGAATAGAAGTTGAAACACTAAAGCCGAAATGAAAATAGCTCCAGTAAAAAAAAATTACTCTGATTTTTTACTATGTCCTCCAAACTCTAATTTTGGTGAAGTAAAAGTCACTTTTGACTTTGTCAAACCTTATGGACACTCTGGAAATTCTTATTAGGCTTCCAATATTACCACAAAGCTGCAATCACCTAGATCTTACAAGGACACATACATGTAAACCAGATTTAACTAGAAACAATTTTCCTTTAAATTGTTCTGATTCTCCAGATCACACGAGAATGCAGGAGAAGAGCATACTTAGTTTTTAAGGAAAATATTAGCTATTTAAAAGTCTCAAATCCATCAAATAAATCAAAAAAAATAATGAGCTATACCAGACAATAAGCTTTGATACCATGTGAGATTCTGCAAGAAGCGAGAACCGAGCCAAGATCTGATGTCGGTCGTAGATCACATGCAACTCCTCACGCAACAGATGATCAAAGATCAAAATAGCTAAATGAAGATAATTTTGATATGAGAGAGAAATAGAGACAAAGAAGAGAATTTGGAGAAGACTCTCACCGAGCTATCACTTCACCTGCTTGACTAGTGAAGGTGAGAGTATAGTGCTTATTATGTAGAAAAATATAAGCATATACATCCAAGGGGTGCATTAACTCCTATTCCCCATAAAAAGTGGGAGGTTTTACCTTCTTAGTAAATGCCAAAACATGTGGCATAACCTCCTTACATGAAGACAAAAAAAGGAGTTGAGAAAGTTGGCACATAAGGCCAAAAGAGGGTGTGAAACCCAACTACCCCATGACCCACTTAGGAAATGACAAAATAGTGGTTATGAGAGGTGGCACAACAAGCCAAAAGAGGGTGTGTAACTCAACTACTCATGTGAGGTGGAGAGTTACACATGTAGCTGAAGTATTTCACCACGTGTCCTTATATAAACCACTCCTATTAACCTAAGCAAACTCAAATAATATATGTGTAGGAAAAAATAAATATCCCCTAACATAAGAAAAATAAAAAACCTACACTAACACCATAACCAGCTCTCTTCAATCTTAGCCACCAAACAACTATTCACATTAGTATTCAAATGAAAAAGATAACCTCTAGTATGTTTTCCAATAGCAATCAACTCTCCATTACTTCCAAGGATCCTACACACTTCACTCTTAAATTCAAGAAGATATCCTTTATCATTTAATTGTCCAACACTCAGTAAGTTATGTTTTAATCCATCTACCCAAAAAACATCATCTGCATTACTTTTTCCATTGAATGAAATAGATCCTTTAACTTTAACCATGCAGGGTGAGTTGTTACCAAACCTTACCACACCGCCATCAAATTCTTCAAGAGATATGAACTTATTTCTATCACTGTTCATGTGGTGTGAGCAATCACTATCTATTATCCATTGATCACTGCTATCCATGTGTGATACCAAAGCTTTTTCATCGGTCAAATATTCCTTCACAACAACAAAGACAATTTCCACAATGTCCTCTTCCTCAGATTCCTCATCTATCACACCTTCATCCACTGCAACATAGCACTGTTTCTTTCCTTTTCCTTTAAATTTTCTGAACTTCTCCTTTTTATCACCATTAGGACAATTTGCAGCAATGTGTCCAATCTTATTGCAGGAAAAAAAATTCAGATGAAGTTTACCTTTGTACTTACCGATGCCTCTAGGAAATCTTTTAGCCAATAGTGCCTCAAGTTCCATGAAATGCTCTTCATCATCACCATCTCCTCTGCTACCGCCATGACTAGACCTATAGTCATGATTATGACAAATATCCTTTACTTTCTTCATAGATGTACTGGTTACATAATCCTTAAAAGCAGATTCAAATGACTTAGAAACACTATTATCAAATGTGTTTAATTCAAATGCAGTCAATTTACCAATGAGGGAATAAATAGTAACTTTATCTTTAGAAACAGATCTCAATTCTTGTATTGTAGATACCCTAATAGCATATTGTGGTAAGAGAGTTCTAAGAATCTTACTAACAATAGTATCTTCTTCAACTTTACCTTGAACACTTTTCATACCATGTACAACTTCCTTAATCCTTTGTCCATATTGTGCTATATTCTCACCATCAACCATTCTCATATCATCAAATTTACCTCTAAGACTTTCTTCCTTAGCCCTTTGTACATGTTCATCACCTCCATAAATCAAACCTAATTTCTTCCACACTTCAAATGCAATCTCTAATCTATGAACATGTATATACTCAAAGCCAGACAAAGTACTTATAATTTCTTCAAGTGCCTGGATGTTTTCTTGTTGCTCTTAAAGCTCATCAGGTGTCAGTGGACTAGTAGTAGGAGCCACATACTTGTTTGTCACATGATACCAAAACTGAGAACCCATTCCTTTGATATATATCTCCATCTGATCACTCTATATCCGGTAGTTATCCGTGGTAAACTTGGGACCCTCCTTCTTCATCATCTTTCTTAGGATCTTTTCCTCAAGTTGTTAAGATTCTGCACACAGAGGACCTAATGCTCTGATACCAATTGTTAATCTGAGAGGATCTGATTAATACTAAGATGGGGGGTGAATCAGTTTTTAACAATTAGTCATAACTTAAACTTAAAATGATTAAACTTCACCAAATCAATAACAAACCAGTAATAAACTATTTACCATTACCAGTAATCACTGATATCCAACTATTAAACTAATTTATCAGATTTTCTACATAATTGTTCATCAACATGCATAAACTGAAACTAAATCAAAACAACACATGAGAAACATTCACCAAATGAACTCCAGAATTTTCACATGGAAACCCAAATAGGGAAAAACCACAGTGGGAATTGGTACCCACAAAAATTGTGCACTCTTTCAGAATGCGCCCTGTTAGTAGCCTAGACCGGTTAGGAGCTTACAATGATACCTCGTTAGGAGAAGACCCTATTAGGAGTCACCTAGTTAAGGGATTGCTATGATGAGCCCTGTTAGAAGCAACCTTGCAAGAGGATTTAAGACTCAGAAGTTGAGCTACCCAGTTAAGGGATTTACAATTTAAGGCCTGTTAGAACCTACCCGGTTAAGGGATTTTATTTGCTGCAATTGCTAAGGAACAACATATAAATGATCTGGAAATAGCACTAATTGCTTTCTTGTTCAAATCCAATTTAGCTCCACTCTGCTACACTCTAGCATATACACTACATTGGTTTGGCTTCACACTCTTTTCTCAAAAATCACCAACACACCAAACATCAACTACACTGACCTAAATAACCTTTACAACTTAGTTGGTTACAAAACCCTAAGACTTACAACATAGATCATCACAAATCTTTACAACTCATTACAGATCATCAAATGGATCATTACAATCAATTAGAAATCAATTAAAGTCATTGAATGATCACTGCACCTTGATCTGATACACTTTCAAACCCTTAGCTCATTCCGCTAAGCACTTCACACATTCCCAAGAAATTCTCTCTTTGATTGTGCTAAAACATCATTCAAACACTTCATGCAGTTTCAGCCATGTCATCACCAACTTAAAAACATAATTTAATACACCGTCGAACTCAAGATCATTACCGATTATAAGAATTGAATACCAGTTCTTAAACCCTACAAAAAATACAACAAAAATCATAAACATGACTTATGGTAATCAAATCATGACACATTTTCAGTCAAAGATACATTAAAATGATACAAATACATGTTCCAAACCTCAACACTTGACTCATCACCAATCTCCAAAACCAATCAAAACATTTCCACATTTATCGGTTAAGGTCCTAATTCCCAGTTCACTATCTTCATTACCTGTAAGGCATTTATGGTAGACAAAAAAGACTTAGATGATAAAATAAACATTAAAAACATAGCTGCCACATAGTTTTCCATTAATGACAACACAAATAACTGATCAAAGTCATTAAGCCAATAATCTCAATCTCTTCATCACTATATCATTACCAACAGTCCTTTACCAGTTCATCAACATTCTCCATCAACATTAGCTATGCCAAACATGCCAACACCTATGCTAGTGTATGTATTAGGTCTCCATGAATTTGACATTGCTTTCATTTATTGACAAATTGATATGCATCATTTTCCATTGTAGGCCAATAGTAACCAATCCTCTTAAGTTTCTTGGCTAAGCTTGGACCATTAGAGTGAGCCCCCCGTATACCTTCATGGAATTCACACAATGTGATTTAAGCTTCCTCACTCTCTAAACATCTAAGAAGAGTACCATCGAGCCCCATCAGTAAAGTGTGTCAGCTATGATGACATAGCGAGAGGTTTGGCAGATGAAGGTATGAGGTTGGTTGGTGGAAAGGTCAAGTGGAAGGGTGTTATCATGAATGTAAGTGAAAATGTCATCGTACCAAGGGGAATGAGGATGAATTATGTATATTAGTTTAGATGGAGTGATCTCATATGTAGGGACCAAAATATTATCCACCAAGAAGTCACAACAAGTTGTGTTATGTGGCATGTCAATCAAGGAGGCGATGGTAGCCATGGCATCTACATCTCAATTGTTTCCTCTCAGTATCTGCTCAAAGACTATTCTGTGAAGTAAGTCTTGAAGTCATCCACTACTTTCTTATAGGGAATTAGTTTTTCATCCTTGGTTTGATGATCATCATTTGTTTGATGAATCACAAGTTGAGAGTACCCCAAAACATGAAGTTCTTGGATCTACCACTAAGCTACAATCCGTAAACCTGTAGTCAATGCCTCATATTCTACAATATTGTTCATACAAAGGAAGGTGTGAGGCCCTACCCTAACCCATCCTAGCATTTCAGTGATTTTCATGTTGGAACTATTATGGATGCTTTATTTTTATGCATTATGGATATAGTGTTAGGCCCAATATGGAAAGCTAATGTACTGAGAGGGGAGGGGTGAATCAGTACTCCAAAACTTTTCTTCAATAATAACTTTACTGTTATGCATAAACTGAATAGTGCAGTAACATAATATAAAGCTAAAACAAATAAGTAACAATCATGCATGATTCACTCCATAACACATATATTTTGGTTACGCAGAAACTCTTGGTTAGAGAGAAAAACTATGGTGGGGATGGCACCCACAACTTCACTACTGCAATAATAAAGGTTGCTCGGTTAGAGCTACATGATTAGCTATTTCTGATAGCTTACCCTATTAGGAGTATGAAGATCCGTTAGATCTACCTTGATAAAGGATTTTACAACACTTAATCTAAATGCTACACCTAGTTAGAGGCTTTACAATTTATAGACTTGATTAGAGTCTTTTGTTACTACTTATCAAGTTGCCATTAGTTTCATGTCAAAGTTATTCTATACACTCTAGTCGGCTATCTCTACCGAGACATTTAGTCGATATGCACAGTCTAGTCAGTTACAAAAGAAAGTAAGTCTCAAAACATAGTATACACCAAGTTGTCTACCGAGTATCATTTCATGTCTACCAAGTAGCAAAGATGACACACCGAGTTGATATACATTGAGTGAAACGTGTTACCAGATTCATTGAACCTAGACATGCATATGAAAATGTGTTACAAGATCGAGGCACATCTAACCGTTATCACATTGGAAATTGCACTTAAAGATTGTGTATGATTTTGAGGTCATCTAACCAATGAAATAATTTGCATGGTTATTCATTCAATAAATCGTGTTTGTAAGATCGAAGCAATGAAAGGATCACCGTCATAAGAAATCTATTTATACAACATGAGTTAAGAATTAAAGGTGTGTGTGCATGAGTGTAAGAAGACTGTTATAGAGACATAGAGGTCACCGAGAAGGTTTTCAGAGAACAGTCGAAGAATAGAGTAAACATAAGGGTTTACTGAGTTACTATATGGGTTACCGAGGTATGCTATAAGCAAGGTAACTTATTCTGAGCACATAGAATCTGATATAACATTCTAGATGTAAAGTTGTAGATATTTGTAATGATTTTATTGTAATATTGTGAAGTTGTAAGAGAAACCTTTAATAGGGTAAAAGACTCTAATCAAGTCTATAAATTGTAAAGCCTCTAACCAGGTGTAGCATTTAGTTTAAGTGTTGTGAAATCCTTTAGCAAGGTAGATATAACAGATCTTGATACTCCTAACAGGGTAAGCTATCAGAAATACCTAAACATGTAGCTCTAACCGAGCACTCTTTATTATTGCAGTAGTGAAGTTGTGGGTGCCATCCCCACCATAGTTTTTCTCTCTAACCAAGAGTTTCTGTGTAACCAAAATATATGTGTTATGGAGTGAATCATGTATGATTGTTATCTATTTGTTTTAGCGTTATATTATGTTACTGCACTATTCGGTTTATGCATAATAGTAAAGTTATTATTGAAGAAAATTTTTGGAGTACTGATTCACCCCTCCCCTCTCAGTACATTAGCTTTCCATATTGGGCCTAACAATTGGTATCAGAGCTTGAATCTTGGAAAAGGGTTTAACTACCTAAAGAGAAAGATCTTATCAATGGAAAGCTATAAACAATCTCGGAGGAATGTGTATCTGCAAGAAGAGATGGATCATGCTAATCAAGTGATTGCAGACATGCAAAGGAAAATGCAAAAATCTCTGAAAGTGAGAAGAAGATTATTTGATGATTTGCAGGACTCTCAAGAGTTAGTGGAACAAATTGAGACATCATTTGAGAACAACATATCTGAAGAAACTGAAGAAATGATTGCAGTATTGAAAGAAAAGAACAAAGCACTGGCTGATCAACTCAAAGCAATGAAAAGAGAACATGAACATTTCAGCACACACATGACTGAAAATCTTGATGCATTGAGGACAACTGAGGATAAAGTAAGAGATCTAGAAAGAGAGAAACAACTTGAAGTCTTAGTATTTGATAAGAATGATGAAATCACAAGGTTGACTGGAATTCAACAAAATCTGTCAGATCAACTAGGTTATGCACATCATGAAGCAATTCTGAAGGATGATGAGAATCAAGCATTGAAACTTGAAGTATCAAGGTTAACCGATGAACTTGAAACATAGAAGAAATCCAAAGAAACACTGAAGAAGAGTTATGAAGCATCAAAAATGTTAGATGAGCAACTGAATACAAGACGACCCAACAAAGATGCAGGACTTGGCTACAAAGGAAAAGACTCTACTGAGAAGGGAATTCATACTACCGAGAGAGGAGAATCATCAAAGCAAGCTGGAATCATGAAGAACATCAAAAGAAAGAAGCCTATTTGCAAGTACTATGGAAATCAAGGTCACACTACCAAAATATGCCAAATCAGAAAAGGTAAGCAACCGAATATCACTAAGTCCAATGGTTATTGTTACAATTGCAATAAATATGGTCACACATCTAATCAATGTAGGACAAAGTCTGTTAACAATTATCAGAAGGAAAAATTCAAAGGGTTTTGTAAAAACTACAATAGATATGGACATAGTACCAAGTAGTGCTGACTTAAGCAAAAGAACTATATGTGGTCTACACACTAAGCAAATGCTAGAGGTTACCGAACTCACACACATCCTTACCGACAGTATTCTGTAGTACCATGGGATTACAATACAAGGATATGGTGTGAATGTTGTGGGAGATATGGACATATAAGTGCCAACTATTTTATAAGGTTTGGGATGAACAACCGAAGATCATGGAGAAGTCCTGGTATGGCATGTTTTCATTGTCACAAAGTTGGACACTTGGTTGGAGATTGGAGAGATCAACCTAGAAAAGACACTGAAGAAATAAAAGAAAAATTAAAGATGATTTGGAAAAAGAAGGAAATTGTGTCAAATGAAGAAAGTGTTAGAGTAAAGGTTTTAATTTAATCATGTTGATTAAATTACCTTTATTCCTCTCTTAAGATTTCACTTTAGTTTGCATTTGTGACATTTAATAATTATATTAATTATTAAATGTCTACCTATTAGGGTTTCTTTTAGGGTTGCACAATATCCTTTTATAAGGATTCATCATTGTAATTTATCTCTCTCTTGGATGAATACATTTTTCAGCTTTCCGAGCACCCTTGCTTGTTTGTCTCCATCTCTTCTTTCTGTGATAGGTTATTTGCATGCAGGTGATCTTCGGGGTCTGTGAAGTTGGCTTTCTCAACTTCTACATGGTATCAGAGCCAGATCTGCTGCAGCTTGTTCAGACTTTTGAAAGATTTTGAGATCCAGGTTTTGGTTGCATCAGATCTGTGTTTGTCTTCTGTTTTTTATTTTGGAATAGGGGGGTATTTTTTTTTCGGTGCACTTTGAGCCCAAACGGACCTCACCGTTGAGCTCGTAGCGCCCAAAAACCCCTATTTCCATATAAAATTCGTCCGATTTGGACACAGTTGCACCAGGAGGCAAAAAATTTTTGGCCCCAAGGCCGTACGGCCCTAGGGCACGACAACCGAGGCAAAAATTTCAAAAAAATTAAACAAAAATCATAGTTTTTGTTTAAATCGGGCGCAGTCTCTTTTGGAGGCACGCGCAGCCCGGCGGCCACCGCCGCCGGCAGTAACCCCCGCCGCGCCCCCCGCTGCACCGCCTGCTGCCCACCGCGCCGCCCACCGAGAACCCCCGCCCGAGCGCCGCCCGCCCGCAGCCAGCCCGCCTCCCGCCGCTAGCTGTGCCGCCCCAGCGCCGCCCCCGCGCCGCCGCCTCCTGCGCCCGCCCCTGGTCGCCCAGTGGACCAGGGGCTTATTTTTTTTAAGCCCTTGAGGGCTTAAAGGGCCTATTTGAGCTTTTTTGGAGCAGTTTTACTAAATCGGGTATAACTCGGGCATTTTAGCTCAGATTTTTGAATGAAAATAGGCGTTGGAAAGCTGGTTCCGAGTCCGATCTAAAAGATGGAGATCTTTTTTTCTGATTTTTTTGTTTTGCAGTGTTTTTTGCCAGTCGAAGTCAGAACAAGTTTTTTGCACTCCAAGAGCCATATCTTTTGCATACGGACTCCGTTTTTCACAAACGAATAGGCGTTGGAAAGGGGTTTCTGTGCTCTTTCTAGATCTATCATTTATTTTTTTAGAATCTACACTAGGTACATTTTATTCAGTACTTTGTGTTTTCACACATCTGTCACTTACTTGGATGTTTCAGACTTGGAAATGATTTGTTTGCATGGGATGGCTTTATTTGATCTACTTTATCAGTATTAAAGTCATTTAGTCTCAGATTTGTTAATTTGAAGAGTTATCATGGGTTTTTCTACTCACCCTTCAGTTGTATTTCTAGAACGGGGTAATTATGAGTCATGGGCAACGGGCATACTTACACACTGTAGGTGGCTTAATATTTTGCCTTATTTGTATGATCTCATACCTGAACCAGCAACTTTAGAGGGAACACTAGCTTGGGATATCATTAGAAATCACATAGTAGGAGTTATTTTGTCTAGTGTTGATTCTGACACTGTGTGGGCTATATCGGGCATTGATTGTCCTCACTCACTTTGGACACGTCTTTGGGAGATCTATGGAGACCCCAGTCTTTCTCCATTCCCAAAGGATCCTGCTTCAGATTGTCTTGTACCCATTGGTTGGAGAGATAACACACCTTTTGATCATGATACTTTAAAGGAACTTCAATATTTAGACACCCTTACATATTCCGATGAATCAGAGGATTGTCTCACAGTTCCTACTCTTCAGACTGAGATTATACATGTATCAACATCATCTCCTTTTGTTCCTGATCAGTTTGATATTGCCTCTTCTTTGGCTCCTATTGATTCAGCTAAGCAGGACATCACACATCTTTCAGACATGGCTACTTGGGATTCTTATCTTGCAGGCATTTCATCTTTGTTTGTAGAGTCCTATATTGCAGACTTGGAGGATTACTTTGAGGATTTTCAGCTCCTCTTTGTTGACAGCCATATTCCAGCTGTTAGCCCACCATCATCTGTGCATTCAGAGGTTGCAGTTTTTGAGTCTTCAGTTCAGTTTGGATTTGACATCTTTTGTTTCAGTTCAGACAGAGGGATTCTTCAGCATCCTATTATGGCACACATCTTGAGACAGATTGATTCTTCTCTCTTCACAGGGTTTCTTCATCTTCGTCCTTTGGATCCATTTCTTCCCAAGGGGAGGAATATTATATGCCGCTTCAGGATCTCTTTCTGGATTCTACCTCAGGCATCCATATGTGCGACAGGAGTTTCTTCATTGTGGGGGGGGCTTCTAGTCTCTTTCTTTTTCTCCTATGGAGACCATTGTATATGTACTTATATGATAGGAGTTGTCTATGGGGGGTATCATGTTATCCACCTCCTATCTTTCTGTTATTAGTGCATTTATTTCTTTCATCTCTTTTTGGAGTAGAGTTTTTCCCATGAGGTTTTCTCTATTTCTCCACTTTACAGAGATTTGGTTGTAATTGGGTACCTGATCAGGCCTTGTTGCCGGGACCCAAGTTTACTTTCTTGCATTGTAGTTACCTTTGCTTTCTTGCACATGTTTGTAACTGCACTTTTGCTCATCTTAAGGGGGGGTGTTAGAGTAAAGGTTTTAATTTAATCATGTTGATTAAATTACCTTTATTCCTCTCTTAAGATTTCACTTTAGTTTGCATTTGTGACATTTAATAATTATATTAATTATTAAATGTCTACCTATTAGGGTTTCTTTTAGGGTTGCACAATATCCTTTTATAAGGATTCATCATTGTAATTTATCTCTCTCTTGGATGAATACATTTTTCAGCTTTCCGAGCACCCTTGCTTGTTTGTCTCCATCTCTTCTTTCTGTGACAGGTTATTTGCATGCAGGTGATCTTCGGGGTCTGTGAAGTTGGCTTTCTCAACTTCTACAGAAAGCACCTTACCTACCGAGTTAGGTGCACCCATTCCAAATTAATCGGTAAAGGTATGAAGGACTGCATTCTCTCAAGGTTAAATCTTAATAGTTCCTATTTTATTATGTACTTAATTCAAAATCTGCATAGTTAAGATGTATTAGTAAGTTTGAAATTCTATCAAAGTCTTTTGAAGCACTTTACAGGAAACCTGTCAAGTCGGTGAATACAGGAAGCCTGTCAAGTCGGTAAATAAAGGAAGTTTGGTTACTCGGTTAAAACAAAAAAAGGAGAGTAAATCAGTTAAAGAGGAACCGAGTGCATTTAATGTTTTTGACCTAACCCACATAGAGCCCGATAAGGTATATTGTGTACTTAAAAGCATTTTTGCGGTCATTTACACTTACCAAGTTTTCGAGAGAGCAAAGCAAAGCGAATCCAAGGCGATCAAAACCTCCTACAAAGCAAATTCAAGGTATTTACATCAATCTCAACACATTGTTAAGCTGATTTACCAATCATATCTAGTTGCCATTATCTACTAAGCATAAAGCATCAGTCATTTGAAATCCTAAAACCCTAAGGATCTTTTGTTAGCTTTTATCTGAAATATTCAATGGCGCCCAAGATCCAGGATCCCATAGTTGTCTAGAACGTAGAGAAGCCCTCACTAAAATACTCTTTGACTCCCAAAGTTGCATCTGAACCAGATGACAAAACTGCCTTTTCACTCATCCTGGATAGAGTGTTGTTAGTCAAGGATGTGAGATTCTTCACCAAATGTTGTGTTGAAGAACTCAGTCATGTTGAAATCAGAGACACCTATGATGAGCTGTGTACAGATGGTAAATTGAACAAGTATGAGCACATCAAGATCAAGGGATTAACTAGAGCCCTAACCTATCCCTGTGTGTTCAAACCTTCAGTGGGTCAAGTTTGTTCTAAGCAGAGTTCACGATGATTTCATGTGGCTAGAAGAGCAACCATTTAAGATTATTAAGGAAATCGTTCATCTGATTACCAGTTACCCCATTTATGATCATGCCCGAGCCCAAAAGATGATATCACAGAAGGAATTGATCACTTTAACCAGAGTAGAATCTGATTGCAGAGGATTGAAACTAAATAATGTCACAGATGAAGAATTAAAATTTTCCATTAGAGTAATGGGTTATTGTTTCTTCCAGTTGGCAAGGGAAAACTGTGTTCCCTGTGCAGCAGTAAACTTGGCCTACAAAATTGTGAAAAAGGGAATGAAAATTGACCTATGTGAGGTGTTGCTGAAGAACCTATTTGAAAATCTGAACACCATTAAGAAGCTGAAGAAAAACAACTCGGCTAATAGTCTAAAGTTTGGATGATTATTGGTATGCATGTTTTTCTATTTTGAAAAATTCTTTCCATCAGTCGGTAAAGTTGTTTGGGAACTACACCGACCAATCACCCATCAAATTAATGACTTCATTAAGAAGTTAGGAGATAATTTCAATGATGTTATGGATGATTACTTCAGTAAATTTCAAGAGAAAATGCATAACAGATATAGGATTCCACCCCGGCTAGTAGAGAAATACAAAAATGATATATGTTTTGAAGTTGACACCGATTACTATTATGTGAATTCTATGGAACCGAGGACTCAATCTTTGTCACCAATGGGTTGAAAAATTGATTTTGACATCACACAATAGCAAATTGATGCATTTCTCACATTACCGAGACATGCTACTGAGCTAAGGTATGGAACCTATGAGGAAGTGAAGGAAAAGGTAAAGATGGACATTGTAGTACCCAAAGCTACAAGAAAGGCAAAAAAAATGATAAAGGCATTGTCAGAGAAATTTGGAGAAGACTCTTCCTCTACACCTGTCAAAGGCACCATTGCCATTACCAAAGAGGAATCTGAAGCCCAAGAGGCAGCTATAACACTAAGCACTGAATTGCCTAAGGGTAAAGTGTTGAAGAGAAAGAAACATGACACATCAAAGGCCTCACCGACTCCACCTCCAGTAAAGCAACCTAACACAAGAGCATCTGCAGGTTCACCGAGTAAGAAAACAAAAAAGTGTTACTGCTCCAAAGGTAACTCAGAGACTCATTTTGGCAAAAGAGTCTAGTGATACCGAATAAGAGGATGCAAGCAAGTTCCAGATTGTCAAGAGCAAGAAGGTAAATATACATAGTGTTGAAAACTTCTGTGCTAATCTGAAAGAATATGGTGGATTTGGAGGATTTAAATATGTCAAGTATGAAACTAGGAATAATGATGAGAAGAGACAAATTGAAGAAGTTGTCATCTGCACACTTCTAAAGTTCCAGTTCCGGTTAGCTCCATTGGAACTAGCTAAGTCACTTCCGAATGAACTGTATCTACATATTGATAATAGGTGGAAGTATGCAATGGACTCGGAGAAACAAATCAGAGAAAGAAGTCTGGTTCATTTATTTCCTAACATATCAGTAGCTGAAATAAAAGAACATCTAACTACCTACAATTCAAAGTTTCTTGTCAAGCAGAGAGCCTTAAAACTGATGAATGGGCTATATATTGAAGTGGAAAATGAGACAAAAGCAAAGTGGTAGGAAATATTTAAAGTCAAGGATGTTGGTGAGCAAGCTACAGTTGAAATTGTTGATGTCACCGAGCAAGATCCTGATGTTACCGAGAAAGACCCTACTGACACCATTCAAATAGATGAAGATGTCATGGATATAGAGGCACCGGAATAGGAAATGATAGAAGGCACTGCATATGCCAAACTTGTATCTAGTGAATTAGTCTTGGAACAAGTTTAGCATTATCCACTGGTCAAGCAACCTATCTCAACCAAAACCCCTCATGACATGGATCAAGGCACTGAAGGTCACAAGTCTACAGCAGGAGAAGGGACTACTCAAGCACCTTCTAACACTGAGACTGTTGCAACTGAGACACCAAGTACCGAGACACTGAAGGACTCTATAGAGGCTAAAGGAACCAATCAAAGTGTTGCCTCTACCGAGCAACCTACCGAGGGTCATCAAGCCTCACAAGCCCTTGTCTTAGTTCCATCGGTGAAAGGTATAGAAAAGAAGATGAAAAATCATAGTTTTAAAGTTGATTTGTCAAAACCAATAGTGTTGCCCAATGTAGACATAGAAAAATTAAAGGGGCAAGCACTCATTGATTTCAGTGAGCTATGCAAAGCAAAGGTTGAACAAGAGAAGCAAATGGCCATTCAAAAGAAAAATAAAGTACTTCAGAAGGTAAAAGAACTCCTAATAGATATGCTAGCTGAAGCTACAATGTCAATTGATGTAGCCATCCACATTCAACTGGATGAACTCCTAACAAAGATAGAAACATCTGGAGTAGATGCATCAGAATATTTAAGCAAGCTAAAAGACAAAGAGCTCACTGCAAAAATAATAGAAGAGGTATAGAAAGCTATAGCTATTGGCAAAGTTAAACTTGTCAAATTTATTGCTGAGTTGACTCCTCAACTCAAGCACATTCTTTATTTAATTTAGAAACTCTACACATTTTATTTATTCATTAAAGACATTAAGAATAAAACAAAGGCAATTGAGAAAGAGATCACCGATCTCTCAAGCAAGTTGACCACAGAGCCAAATTCAGTTTAGAATTTTTACACAAAGCTACAATAGCTCATGGCTCAACAATTGGACCTAAGAAATGAAGAACACAAGATTAGGATGGACATAATGACACTTCAAACATTATTCTTTCCTCATCTTTCATCCATCCAAGAACAGATCAATCGAGCCACCTCCTTATCTACTACACAAGAGGGAAGCACTCTAGATGGCTTAATATCATTATTGGCTGATATTCAAGCGTAGAATTCTTTAATGGACAGTATAAAGAATACCCTCTCTATTGCTCTGACTGATGCCCAGACCAAGTACAAATCCATTTTTGACCAGTTACCACCCTCGAATGGTAATTAAGTTTTGATGTTTGTCAAAAAGGGGGAGTAATATGATACAATATTGGGGGAGTGTAGCATTCAAAGCATCAAAGTATAAAATCACACAACAGGAGTATAGTATATAGGGGGAGTATATCAAGTAGGGCAAGAAGACTATCTAAGAGCAGTGAACCGAGCAGTAAATAGAACAGATCACCAAGCATGCAAAATCAGAGTTTTGTATAGTATATCAATAAAGGGAGTATATCTGGATATATTATATTATTGACTATTGTATATACTGTTAGCATAGTCAAATTTTGCAAGTATATAGATTATTGAGTTATAACTTTGAAAGTAGTTTTTGCCAAACATCTCAACTAAAGTCAAAAGGGGAGATTGTTACTACTTATCAAGTTGTCATTAGTTTCATGTCAAAGTTATTCTATACAGTCTAGTCGGTTATCTCTACCGAGACATTCAGTCGGTATGCACAGTCTAGTCGGTTATAGAAGGAAGTAAGTCTCAAAATGTAGTATACACCGAGCTGTCTACCGAGTATCATTTCATGTCTATCGAGCAGCAAAGATGACACATCGAGTTGATATACACTGAGTGAAACGTGTTACCAGATTCATTGAACTTGGACATACATATGAAAATGTGTTACAAGATCGAGGCACATCTAACCGTTATCACATTGGAAATTGCACTTAAAGATTGTGTATGATTTTGAGGTCATCTAACCAATGAAATAATTTGCATGGGTATTCATTCAATAAATTGTGTTTGTAAGATCGAAGCAATAAAAGGATCACCGTCATAAGAGATCTATTTATACAACATGAGTTAAGAATTAAAGGTGTGTGTGCATGAGTGTAAGAAGACTGTTACAGAGACATAGAGGTCACCGAGAAGGTTTTCAGAGAACAATCGAAGAACAGAGTAAACAGAAGGTTTTACCGAGTTACTATATGGGTTACCGAGGTATGTTATAAGCAAGGTAACTTATTCTGAGCACATAGAATCTACTATAACATTCTAGATGTAAAGTTACAGATATTTGTAATGATTTTATTGTAATATTGTGAAGTTGTAAGAGAAACCTTTAACAGGGTAAAAGACTCTAATCAAGTCTATAAATTGTAAAGCCTCTAACCAGGTGCAGCATTTAGTTTAAGTGTTGTGAAATCCTTTAGCAAGGTAGATCTAACAGATCTTGATACTCCTAAAAGGGTAAGCTATCAGAAATAGCTAAACATGTAGCTCTAACCGAGCACTCTTTATTATTGCACTAGTGAAGTTGTGGGTGCCATCCCCACCGCAGTTTTTCTCTCTAACCAAGAGTTTTTGCGTAACCAAAATATATGTGTTATGGAGTGAATCATGTATGATTGTTATCTATTTGTTTTAGCTTTATATTATGTTACTGCACTATTCGGTTTATGCATAACTACAAAGTTATTATTGAAGAAAAGTTTTGGAGTACTGATTCACCCCTCCCCTCTCAATACATTAGCTTTCCATATTGGGCCTAACGTCTTTTACCCTATTAAAGGTTTCTCTTACATCAAAATATTACAATAAAATCATTACAAATATATGCAACCTTACATTTGAAATGTTATAGCAGATTCTATGTGCTCAGAATAAGATTACCTTGCTTATAGCATACCTCGGTAACCCATATAGTAACTCGATAAACCCTTTTGTTTACTTTGTTCTTTGACTGTTCTTTGAAATCCTTCTTGGTGACCTCTGTGTCTCTGTAACAGTCATAACACTTAGTGCTTTCACATTTCTTGCTTCATATGTTTCGATATCTTCCTTTGTGTCATGCTACATGTATATTTTTTATCTAAATCCATGTTGTATAAATAGATCTCTTATGTTGGTGATCCATTCATTGCTTTGATCTTACAGATATATTTTATCGAATGAATAACCATGCAAAATATTTCATTGGTTAGATGACCTCAAAATCATACACAATCTTTAAGTGCAATTTCCACTGTGATAATGGTTAGATGTTCCTCGATCTTGTAACACGTTTTCATATGTATGTCCAGGCTCAATGAATCTAGTAACACGTTTCACTCGGTGCATATCAACTCGGTGTGTCATCTTTGCTGCTCGGTGGACATGGAATGATACTTGGTAGACAACTCGGTGTATACTACGCTTTGAGACTACTATCTTCTATAACCGACTGGACTGTGCATACCGACTAGAGTATATAGAATAAATTTGAACATAAAACTAATGGCAACTTGATAAGTAGTAACAATCTCCCCTTTTGACATTAGTTGAGATGTTTGACAAAAACTACTTTCAAAGTTATAACTCAATAATCTATATACTTGCAAAATTTGACTATACTGACAGTATATACTATAGTCAATGAAATAATATATCCAGATATACTCCCCTTATTGATATACTGTACAAAGCTTCTGATTTTGCATGCTCGGTGATCAATGTTCTATGTGCACTTGTTCTTTGCTTACTATTCTATTCACGGATCGATTCACTGCACTTGGATACTCTGCTCACTCTGCTCGGTATACTCCCCCTGTATAGTACACTCTTTTTGTTTGATAATTTGAATACTATATTACTTCCTTAATACTGTATTACTCCCCCTTTTTGACAAACATCAAGACTTAGTTACCATTCAGAGGTGGAAATTGGTCAAAACTAGATTTGTACTTTGTTCGTGCTTCGGTGAGGGCGAAAAAGAGTGCATCCTTTACACTGTCCATTAAAGAATTATGCGCTTGAATATCAGCCAATAATGATATTAAGCAATCAAGAGTGCTTCCCTCTAGTGTAGTAGATAGGTATGTGGCTTGGTTGATCTGCTCTTGCACGGATGAAAGATGAGGAAGGAATAATGTCTGAAGTGTCATTATGTCCATCTTGATCTTGTGTTCTTCATTTCTAAGGTCCAATTATTGAGCCATGAGCTGTTGTAGCTTTGTATAGAAATTTTGAACTGAATTTGGCTTTGTGGTCAACTTATTTGAGAGATCGGTGATCTCTTTCTCAATTGCTTCTATTTTATTTTTGACGTCTTTAATGAATAAAGAAAATGTACAGAGTTTCTAAAATAAATAAAGAATGTGCTTGGGTTGAGGAGTCAACTCAGCAATAAATTTGACAAGTTTAACTTTGCCAATAGCTATAGCTTTCTGTACCTCTTCTATCATTTTTGTAGTGAGCTCTTTGTCTTTTAGCTTGCTCAAATATTCTGATGCATCTACTCTAGATGTCTCTATCTTTGTTAGGAGTTCATCTAGTTGAATGTGGATGGCTGCATCTGTTAACATTGTAGCTTCAGGTAGCATATCTATTAAGAGCACTTTTACCTTTTGAAGTACTTTATTTTTCTTTTGAATCACCATTTGCTTCTCTTGTTCAGCCTTTGCTTTGCATAGTTCACCGAAATCAATGAGTGCTTGCCCCTTTAATTTTGATATGTCTACATTGGCCAACACTATTGGTTTTGACAAATCAAATTTGAAACTATGCCTTTTCATCTTCTTTTCTTTACCTTTCATCGATGGAACTAAGACAATTGCTTGTGAGGCTTGATGACCCTCGGTAGGTTGCTCGATAGAGGCAACACTTTGGTCGGTTTCTTTAGCCTCTGTAGAGTCCTTTGGTGTCTCGGTACTCAATGTCTCAGTTTCAACATTTTCAGTGCTAGAAGGTGCTTGAGACATTTGTTCTTGAGTAGTAACTTCTCCTGCTGTAGACTTGTGACCTTTGGTGCCTTGATCCGTATCTTGAGGGGTTTTGGTTGAGACAGGTTGATTGACCAGTGGATAAGGCTGAACTTGTTCCAAGACTGATTCACTAGATACAAGTTTTGCATATGCATTGGCTTCTATCATTTCCTATTTTGGTGCCTTTGTATCCATGATATGTTCATCTATTTGAATGGTGTTAGCAGGGTCTTGCTTGGTAACATCAGGATCTTGCTCGGTGACATCAACAATTTCAGTTGTAGCTTGCTCACCAGCATCCTTGATTTTAAAGATTTCCTGCCATTGTGCTTTTGTCTCATTTTCCACTTCAATATACAACCCATTCATCAGTTTTAAGGCTCTTTGTTTGACGAGAAACTTTGAGTTGTATGTTGTGATGTTCTTTTATCTCATCTACTGACATGTCAGGAAAGAGATGTACCAAACTTCTTTCTCTGATCTGTTTCTCTGAGTCCATTGCATACTTCCACCTATTGTCAATATGTAAATATAATTCATTTGAAAGTGACTTAGATAGTTCTAATGGAGCCAACCAGAATTTTAGAAGTGTGCAGATGATGACTTCTTCAATTTGTCTCTTTTCATCATTATTCCTGGTTTCATACTTAACATATCTAAATCCTCCAAATCCACCATATTCTTTCAGATTAGGACAGAAATTTTCCACACTATGTACATTTACCTTCTTGCTCTTGACAATCTGAAATTTGCTTGCATCCTCATATTCAGTGTCACTAGACTCTTTTGCCAAAATGAGTCTCCGAGTAGTTTTCTTGTAGGTCTTTATTACTTTAGGAACAATAACACTCTTTGCTTTCTTATTCGGTGAAGCTGCAGATGCTCTAGTGTTAGGTCGCTTTGCTGGTGGAGTTGGTGAGGCCTTTGATGTGTCTTGTGTCTTTCTTTTCAACACTTTTCCCTTAGGCAATTTGGTGCTCAATGTTATAGCTACCTCTTGGGCTTCAGATTCCTCTTCGGTAATGGCTAAAGTGCCTTTGATAGGTGTGGAGGAAGAGTCTTCTCTGAATTTCTCCGATAATGCCTTTATCATCTTTTTTGCCTTTCTTGTAGCTTTGGGTACTACAATGCTCATTTTTACCTTTTCCTTTACTTCTGCATAGGTTCCATACCTCAGCTCGGTAGCATGTCTTGGCAATGTGAGAAATGCATCAATTTTTTGTTGTGTGATATCAAAATCAATCTCGTAACCCATCAGTGACAAAGATTGAGTTCTTGGTTCCACAACATTGACATAACAGTAATCAGTGTCTACTTCAAAACATATGTCATTTTTGTATTTCTCCACTAGCTGGGGTGGAATTCTATATCTGTTATGCATTTTCTCTTGGAACTTACTGAAGTAATCATCCATAATATCATTGAAATTATCACCTAACTTCTTAATGAAGTCATTTATCTGATGGGTGATTGGTTGGTGTAGTTCCCAAACAACTTTACCGACTGATGGAAAGAATTTTTCGAAATAGAAAAACATGCATACAAGTAGTGATCCAAACTTTAGTGTATTTGCCGAGTTGTTCTTCTTCGACTTCCTGATGGTGTCTAGATTCTCAAACAGGTTTTTCAGCAACACCTCACATAAATCAATTTTCATTCCCTTTTTCACAATTTTGTATGGTAGGTCTACTGTTGCACAGGGTACATTGTTTTCCCTTGCCGATTGGAAGAAACAGTAGCCTATTACTCTAATGGCAAATTTTAGTTCTTCATCTATGACATTGTTTAATTTTAGTCCTCTGCAATCTGATTCCACTCTGGTTAAATTGATCAATTCCTTCTGTGATATCATCTTTTGAGCTTGAGCATGATCATAAATAGGGTAACCAGTAATTAGATGAATGATTTCCTTGGTAATCTTAAACGGTTGCTCTTCTAGCCACATGAAATCATCATGAACTCTGCTCAGAACAAACTTGACCCACTAGGGTTTGAACACATGGGGATAGGTTAGGGCTTTAGTTAATCCCTTGATCTTAATGTGCTCATACTTGCTATTCAATTTACCATCTGTGCATAATTCATCATAGGTGTCTTTGATTTCAACATGACCGAGTTCTTCAACATGACATTTGGTAAAGAATCTCACATCCTCTACTAGTAACACTCTATCCGGGATGAGTGAAAAATGCGGTTTTGTCATCCGGTTCAGATGCAACTTTGGGAGTCAAAGAGTATTTTAGTGAGGGATTTTCTACATTCTTGACAATAATGGGATCTTGGAGCTTAGGTGCCATTTGTAGATTTCAGATAAAAACTAACAAAAGATCCTTAGGGTTTTAGGATTTCAAACGGCAGATGCTTCACACTTAGCAGATAATAGCAACTTGATAAGATTGGTAAACCAGCTTAACAATGCGTTGAGATTGATGTAAATACCTTGAATTTGCGGTGTAGGAGGTTTGATTGCCTTTGAATTGCTTTTCTCTGCTCTCTCAAAAACTTTGTAAGTAAAAATGACCGCATAAATGCTTTAAGTACATAATATGCCTTATCGGCCTCCATGTGGGTTAGGTCAAAAACATTAAATGCACTCGGTTCCACTAAAATTTCTTTCCTTTTTCCGCTTTAACCAAGTAACCAAACTTCCTTCATTTACCGACTTGACAGGTTTCCTATATAGTGCTCCAAAAGACTTTGATAGAATTTCAAACTTACTAAAACATATTTAACTATGCAGATTTTGACTTAAGTACATAATAGAATAGGGACTGTTAAGATTTAACCTTGAGAGAATGCAGTCCCTTCATACCTGTTATCACTGTTTAAAAAATGGGTTTTCCTTTCCCATAATTGGCTATGATTTTGAAATTTTGAATTAGACATGCTATCAATTGCTTCAACTCTGTGTTAGGTCTTAAGGGTTTAGGGTTTTTAGTTTCAAATCATTCAATGTTTTATCAAAAAACCCTCTAGTTCTATTTCTTCGTTACTTTATCCACTTAAGTAATGGGTCCCAAGTTTGTCGGAAGTGTCCCCACTTGTCATTTGCCTAGGTGGTCTTTTGAATTAAATCATAAAATTTTATGCCTTATATATTTCCCTCCTAATGTTGTAGGGCCCAATAAGTGGTGCGCATCTCTCAGGAAGATCTATGGTTTTCGCTATTTTGCTAGGTGAAGTTGCGCATGGTTTAAGACCCATGAAATGGTGAAAAGGCTTTGCATTCTAAATGGTGATTTTGGTCCAGTTTAAAGAGTCTCATCTTGTCCAAGATCCAATGGTTGGCGTTATTTCATAGCCTGAACTTGCAAGTGAAATACCTTTCACGAAATGGCGAAAGCTTTTGGTGGGACCCTGCATGCGAGGATTTTAAAAGTGACTAAAAGGTGATCAAGTCCCATTTGATTTGATGGTTTGCACTATTTCGCAGGATGAAAATGCTTAATAGTTATCTTTTGCGGAGTGGCGAAATGACATGGCATTCCAAGTAGACAGTCCAGTTGGTCTAGAAAGTGAGTGAGATGGTTGCACGTGGTAGAGGCTACAATAGTCAGCGAGGTGGGTCCGAAGGGTTAAAAGAAGGTGCATCCCAGAAGTGAGTCATGCCACAGAATAAGAGGTGACCTGATAGATACAGGTGGCAAGGATGAGATGGAACCCAGTGTTTTCTCTAAGCAAATGAAAGACTAACATGTCAGCTTTAAAAGAGACTAGATGCCAGGTGTTTGAGGTCTAGTCGGAGGGCCCACATCTGTTGGAGTCTATTCAGATGGTTAAGCATCAAGCAAGTAAAAAATAATCTAACGGCCTGCGTGAATTTGCAACGGTAAGGTGCTCATGCTTTATGCCCTGCAAAATGGCGAAAAGGTTTTCATCCACAAATGCAGATAAAACATAAGGTTAAAGGAGAATCAACTTCATTTTGATCCAATGACTGGCGCTATTTCATGGTTGCGAGATGCTTAAAGGATATGCTCCACAAAATAGCGAAAGTAAAAGAGGTTCATCCAGGTGTCAAGATAGATGGTGACATGGTGGAAACATGGTTTCGGAAGAAGCTAAGGGCCCGCCAAGGTGTAATTGGTAGTAAAAGGGAGAGACACATGGCCAATGTGGAACTAGGCTTGAACAGTTTTCTATAACCAATGGTTGAGTGCCACATGGTAATCGATAACCAATAAAAAGGTGGCATAAGCAAAGTAGGCATAAAGGGTTTCCCTTAAAGGATGGTCATCTCCGAACTAATCTGATGCTTCGCGCTATTTCGTAGCCCAAAGTCCACAGATGTTTAAGCTCCATGAAATAGCAAAAGACCTCTAGCAGTCAAGGTAAAGGCATGGTTAGTAAAAATGTCAGCGGTCCCGATGAGAGTTAAATGCCAAGCAGTTAGAATTCCATCTAACGTCTGGCACAGTTTCGTGAAGGAGAAATGCTCAAAAGATAAAGTCTGTGAAATGGCAAAAAGGAGGTGGGACCCAATGCGAAGGCAAGACTGTTAAGTTAGTATAATGGCCGATCAAGTCTCTTTTGATCAGACGGTTGGCGTGATTTTGCTTAATGAAATCGCCTAAACATTATGCTTCACGAAACAGTGAAAGAGTGAAAGGAAAGAATAGAAGGAACGTTGTGGCCCGTTGGAGCGAAAATACAAATTCTCTCATGAATTCAATTCTGAAGGGATGGCCGAAGCATGTGGAATCAATGTTGCAGTTAAGACCCTAGATACCATATATGATCTCATGTCGACTAAGTAAAGGTATCATTCAAAAGAATTGTTGTAGAAGAAGAGATACAGAGCTTTTGTCTTCAGATACAGAGCGAGTCAATTCAGTTGCAGAAAAGATTCCTTTAAACTAAAATCAGATTTTCTTGTACTCCTATGTGGTAATTGCATAGCAGTGTTTTAATTGAGGTCTTGATTTGTCATTGAACCATTTGGGGTAGTTTTTTTGATTGCTTGCATTTTCAAAATGGCACCCAAGAGAGAGTTCTTTGGGAAGGTTAATTATCAGAAGAGGGCCATTTGTGATGATTTTCTTGAGTAGTTGACATTGTCAACTAACCAAGCATCAAAAGTAAAAGAGTTAGTGCCTAGAGCTCCTCATTTGAAGATAGGAGAAGGGCTATATGACAAGGGCAACTGGTTGAGAGATCCGTAGGTCAGATTGTTTGGGTTGGGGTTATTTAAGGTTGGATTTGGAATGAGAAATTCTCTGACCCCACAAAATAGCATCTAGGAGTTAGATGTAGGGAAGTTGGTAGTCCCGGGGGTATTCATGGACATGGATCTATTGACTCAAATTGTACACAATTATGATCCAGTTACTAGAAGCATTAGGGACATAAATGGAAAAGCCCTTATTGAAATTGATAATGAAGAGTTTAGAAGTGCTTTTGGGCTCAATGAGTTTACAAAATTTTCAGAACCCATAAACTTTAAATCATTAGCTCAAGTATATGGTGCATAGAGGAATCACCTTAGGAGTGGGCCTCTTAAGGATTTTTTGTGAAGATAGGTGGGCTGACAGTTGTAGGACCCAACATAGAAGAGCCCTTCTCATTAAATTTGTTCACTCTCAGGGCTAAGGGAATGTATTGGTCACTCTGCTAGGTTTTGGGAGAAGATGCTGAGGAAAATATGCCTAATCACTACTTGTTAATGATTGCTCAGATTTTGAATCCTCCCTTGCAGTAACATTTGATTCTTCTTCTTTCATTGCTGATGCTATCCATGGAGGGTTAATAGGAATAAAAAATGGAAAGGTGGATAGGCCTTTCGGATGGTATTCACTCTTTATGCATCTATTTTTGTTCAAAGTGGTGATTACTTTGCCAGTGGATTGGACCTCATCAAAGAGAAAGAACGAGAAAAGATGCCAGTGCAACTATGGAGTATTGTCTTGTCATGGGATAGAGAGGATGCCAGTTTCTTGAAATTTGATAAATATTTTGCATCCAAGATTAGGACTCTCCTCTGCTCAGAGAACCCAAGAATCCCCAAGGTTTTTTTGGAATTTATTAGACCAAAAGAATTTGCAGAGAATATAAAGATTGTTCATAATTGGGGTGACATTTAACTGTACCCAGTCTCAACTATTTTCAGAGTTTTTGGTTTTAAAGGCACTCCATTCTTATTGCCCTATCATGTCCCTCTCAAAGTGGGAATTGTAGAAGTCCTCAGACAAATTGGTAGTGTACAAGAGGCAGAGCTGACAGGCAGGGGTAAAGGGACTATTTTCCCTATGGTTACCAGAGCCCATCAATTTATAATAACCAAAGGAGGTTGGAATTGTTTTAAATACTTTCTCAAACCCTATCATTTTTCAACTGCAATATCTAGGTGTGCAAATCCAGAAGATTTCTTCAATGGCATATTCAAAAAGAGGGCAGTGTGTAGAGGAAGACCTCATCAATTTCAGTTTCCTGAGGACCTCATTAGAAATGAGTTTGATTTGGATGAGAAGGAACTGAGGAAAGAAAAATGGGTGGCTTATAAGAAAGCCTTAGACTTTGTGCATTAGTTTGATGCCAGCTATGACCCATTGTCTAGCTTTTTCCCTCTGGAGGAGAAAATAAAGTTTTTAATTATTTGTTTTGAAGATGTGATGTAGACCCTAAAGGAGAAGAGGGAAGTTGTGATTAAAAACAACCTTAAAAAGGCAAGAATGATTCTAAGTAGGTCTACCTCCACCAAAGCAATCCCTCTTGGTGACTACACCTTGCATAAGAAATCTAGTTATAGTGTGTTGATGCCCACAATAGGGCAGCCCTCTACCTCCAAAGGAAAGAGGAAGATACAAGATGTCATTGACATCCAAGAGAGCCCTAAAAAGCAGAGAGTAGGAAAAGAAGTACAATCTGATACACCTTTTTACTCTCCATCCCAATCTGCTATCCACATAGGAGATGAGCAAGTAGCAGCTGAGCAACTTTTACAGTTGGGCAGTCTAGGTAAAATTGCCTACACATATGATGAGGTAGAGGAAGGAATGCCAAAAGAACCCCTTACTTCTGAAATAAATATTACCACCATTGAACTTAAAGGCCAGGAGTTGGATCCTAAGATAAAGCAAGCCAGTGATGGTTTCTTGGCTGACAACAATTTTGTTACCTCAGGAGCATTTATGCAGTTTGTATGGAAACAAAATATAGATAAATACAATGCAAGATGTGAGAAGAGAAAAGGTGAGCAACCTAGCAAATATCCAACTCTCATAGAGGAAGAAATAAAACAGGAAATGATGGAAGAATTTAAGACCATCACTCCTGAGAAAGAAAGAGATATGGTGGCTCAAGCTAGAGTGCTTATTCTCCCTGAGTGGGACATTGCAGATGCCCTCCCTGGTACTAGAGGTAGTGAGGAAAGAAACTAAGCCCATGGAGGGAATCACTTTCAGCAAGGATAATGTTGCACTCGTCATGTGGTCTCTCAAGAGAGATGAAAATATGAAAAGCAAAGATACCCAAGGGTCAAGCTACATTGATGGAATGATAGTAAAGGGAGTGTAGAGCATAGGGGTGGTAGAAGCTGCTAGCACTGTGTTAGAGACTACAAAGTTTAGTGTTCCAGTAGCAGAAAAGTAAGCCAAGGAAAAAGTAGACCTTCAAGTCAAGTTGGAGACAATTCTGAAGGCCTATAACAGTGCTAAGGAGGAGGTAAGAGGTAAGGATAGCATTATTGCTAAGTTGCAGAGCCAGTTGATAGGACAGTACCATCAAGGTGAGTCTTCAGCACTGATGATCTCCTCCTCTCCTGCAAGACCTCCACCTAGCAGCCCCATCATTGAGTTCCCACCATCTCCAGCACCTTCCAGCTCCCAGATGTTTGAGATTACTCCTCAAGAGCTAGAGAATTTGAAACAGGCTTAGGCCCTGTATGCCAAGAAATATGAGGATAGAGTAAGGGTTACTATTTCAAGTTTTGCAGATACAATGAGTGCCTCATTGCTATATAATAACATAAGCAATATTTTGGATATGAGGGATGAGCTCAATGGAGATAAAGCCATTCTGACACCTATTTTTGACAAATGGAGGCCTAGAGAGCAGGACCTGGAGTCAATTTGTGCATCTTATGATGAAGCAGGGGCCAATCCTATCATCAAATCCACTTGTGATACCACCAAAGACTTAGTAAAACTAGTAGAAGAGGTGGATAATGCTGATAGGAAAATTAACTTGTACAAAAAGGAGTATGCTGACCAGGTTTTTGAGTTGCTCCCAGGAGTTTTTGCCAGCCCAGATCAACTGAAGGACAAACAAGTGTGGCTCAAGGAAGTAGAGGCCAAAATGTTAACTATAATTAAAGGAGATGTTGATCTAGATGATGCTTCCTTCTTTGTTGTGACAATTTAGGAGATAGAGAATATCAAGTCTCATTATGGTTTTCTTAATTCAGCAGTCAACAAGATGAGAAATTCCTGGAAAAGGTTGACCAAGGCTAAGACAAAAGTGATTAATTTCACATGGCCCACTGATGATGTGTACAATGAATGGACAACAAAATATGTCATCTAGGACGCAGAGCAGTTAGAGGGCGCTCTTGAATAGTTAGAAGAGGTTGCAACCGAACAACAAGTTGAAGAAGCTGCAGAGGTCGAGAAGGACTTGTAACCATTTTTGCAAAAGGTTTTGTAACATCTTCTTGAGAAGCAACAATTGTAACAAATTCTCCTAGGAAAGTTCGAAGCTATGTGCATCCATATTGTTATAAATGGATACCAGGACTAAGAGAAAAGAGGTCGCAAAGAATTGTAAGAAAATGCTGCAGAAATTTATCTAAGCTTTTCTAAGTTTAATGGAGAATATTCAAAAGTTCTTTTTGTAATACTTTCTTGAAAATATATCAATATATAGACCATCGGTTTTGAATAAAACTTTGTGTCATGTTCAAATGTGCTTGCAGTTGTTTATTGTTTCATTCTGAATAATCCAGGGTTATTTTGTTTGAATGGGGATTGTAAGGAAATTTTCAGTAGATGTGCTCCCTAACTTTTCTCTTTAGGAGGGGAATTAAATATGCAGGGATCGCCTCTACCAATAAATTCTTCATAGGATATTTTGAATCTTGATGACCATAGTTTGATTTGGTGTGCATAAATTCTCATGTATGTCAAGCATATATAGGGATTAACAAAAGCCGAACCAATGGGATGTGTAGAGATATTCTATTTGGGGAGTATTGTTTGAATTTTGATGACTCTGTGACCTTGGATAAGGCACTGGTATAGATCAAGGTTGTCTATTGCATGTTTTGTAGATCAAAATACTAATTATGAGTATAATTTTCATTCCTTTGTTTCAGTTGGTTTCAAGGTGATTAGATCCATTGGTTTTTTGGACTGGTTTGCTGTGGATTTATCTTTTGAAAATGTGAATTTAGTTCACAAAGGTATACCCACCTAGACTCTGAGTAAGCCCGAAGTGTAGAAGGTTAAATCAAACCTTGTCATATGTTGTCCTAAGAGTTTCCTTCCCTTTAATATCTCTTCTCCACAGAGTTTAATCTTTTTATTATAAGGATGTTGAGGTGAATCAGATTTTGAAGACAACAAAAGTGGTGACTCTGCTGGGGAGAGTCACATTAAGGATCCAGACACAGATTTGTGCTTAAGTTTGTAAAGAAAACCATTGTGTTTGTGGAATTATTGCATATTATTCTATTAGCTTGTTTTCATAATTCCCATATTGTTGTGGGTGGTGACTCTGTTATATTGGAACTAGTCCTTGTGAATTGTAAATCATTTCAAAAGAAGACAAGCATAATGCAAGGAGGAAAAAACACTAGGTCATTCATGAAGAAGCATCCTCATGAAACTTTGCAAGAAGGTTTACTAGAGTAGCCGGAGAGGTCAGAAGAGATCTATTCTACATGAGCCATCAAATGTTTCTTGGGTACAAAAGAACAATAATACTGGTAATGATCGACCTATTTATGCAAAGTCTAATTCATCTTCCAGAGATTCAGAATATGATATATTAGGTTTCCATTCAGGATTGTTTGGAAATATTGATAATGCACCTGTTTTAAATCAAGATTTGTCCCATGTTAGTGTTTCTGCAAGAGATAGGACCAGTTCAAATGCAATTAGACACTCTATGCCTAGAACAATAGATGGAAACATTAGTTTGATTGACATAGACCAAGTCAATATGTCAGACTCTGAGGAAAATTTCTTTGATGAAGATAAAGTGTCCCAAGAAATTGAACATCTGAATAAAAGAGTTCACCATCTAATTTCCCTAAGAGCCCAAAGGAAGAAAATAGGGAGAAAGAGGTTAAAGCTAAATTAATGGAGAGAGATAGGCTTCTTAGACAGATAGTTGATCTTGAGGTATTGGCCAAAGAAAAACAAAAAAGTGATGAAGAAGGCCCTGTGATTAGAGAAATCCTGATCCCCAAACCCAAGCAAGCATATAGGTTAGTAGTCCAACCTAACAGGGAAGTATTTAGTGATTCTCAGCTTCCTAGGACTAATATGGATAAAGGAAAACAAAAATGGGTGGATGATGGAATTGGATCTAAAACTGCAGAGGAGATTTCTCATAGGTTGTTAGCACATGAGAGAGAAATGGAAAGAGTGAGGAAAGAAAAGGAGGATCTCCAAATGGAACTAGAGAAAGCTGAATTAGAAGCAGCAAATCAGGAAGTAAAAAGAAAAATTAGTTACTTAAAGGCTCCCCCTATCACGTTCCCATCAGAAGATCTGAATAAGCCTGACCCTCAACAAATTTCCCTTCCCCTTGTTAAAATTCAACATGCAGTGCCCGCTAATGCAGCATCAGTGAGTCAAATCCCTGTGAATAGTCATCACACCCAAATATCTCAGTCTCCAATTCCAAAAATTAGAATGAACATGGGAAATAATAATGCTATTACCCCTTTTCAGAAGAGACCAATCAATTTAGAACAATATAGACAATTGTTCTTTGATGGGATCCCAAGATATCCCAATCATGTTCCTACAAAGTTAAGAGATAGACTCCATAAATTTGCTGGGAACAATGCCATTAGCACTAAGGAACATCTGAAATCTTTTGGGGATTTAATAAATGATTATGAGATAGTGGATGAAGATGTCATCATGAAACTATTTGTTCAATCCCTAGTTGATGATGCAAGAGATTGGCTCAGAGGTCTTCTAGTTAACAGCATAGGGTCATAGGAGGATTTTAAAAATTGTTTTCAAGAGCAGTATGGTGACAAGACTAATGTGAGCTTTATGCTTAATGAATTCAATAATATCAGAAAGTCTGATAATGAAATGGTCACTAATTTTAATGCTAGATTCCAAAAGGCTATGCATAGATTGTATCAGGTGATGAGATTAGATGATAACATGTGTTTAAATACTTATTACAATGCATTTGATTCTAAGATGGCCTATATCCTGAGAGATAAGAATCCACATAACTTGAGATATGCTTTCAGAATTGCCATTAATGTAGAAAGTAATAGAAAAGCATCCGGGAAGTTGGGAAGAAGAACAGATGGTAGGTTATGGCAGGAAACAAAACAAAAACCTAATAAAGTTGCTAAGGAGGATGATAAGATAGAGAAATTGGTTATTGCAATGAAGGATTTGACTGCCAAGGTAAACAAAAATGACAAACCTCATTATAACTAGCAATATAGACCCCCTAGATTGCATGACATGCCATATAATACCAATTGGAAAGATGGCAAACCCCAAAATGAGAAGCCCAAGATTGCCCAAAATCAGGACACTCTAGATCCCTTGAAAGGGAAAACTATCCATAATATAGAAAATACTCCATGGTGTGTTGCTTGTGATGGACCACATTCTCCTCATCAGTGTGCAGTGGCTCAGGCTCTAGAAGAATCCATGAGACAAGAAGCTGAGCCTGACATCAATATGTTTGAAACCATCATAGAAAGTGATGAGGAGTCTATACAAAGTGAATACAGTGAAGTATTAGATAATGAAAGGTTTGTTCAAGGACAACTAACCTTAGATTGGCATTCTAAATTGAATGTGGTGACAATTGAGGATGAAAAGGTTCATCTTAGAAGGCCTAGTGAGGAAGAAGTCAAAAATCTCACTAAAGCCGTCATTGCCAAAGCAAAACACAACTATAACTTGAGAAGCACCAAGGAGGACACTGATCAGGGTGAACCTAGTTCCATGTTCATAAAAGAGACCACCCAAAAGGGGGCAGCAAGTAGTGCTACTACTATTCCTAAGATTGGTCAAGAAAAGAAGGAACAGGTCAAAGATGTACCCAAGAGTATAGATACTGGTGATGTACAAGGAGCTGTCACAGTGAAAAAGGCAAGTCAGCTCAAGACAAAAAGAGTTAGAGCTAGTACTGAAACAAGCAATAGTTCTACATTTGACATGGCTCAAGCTCTTACTTAGATGAAGGTCACTGTCCCATTAGTAGAATTACTGAAGATTAAAGAACATAGGGATGCAGCCTTGTCTTTATTTTCTAGTATATCTGATAGTGACACAATCTTATCCACTGGTTCAGCTAGAATTGGAAAGGATCAAGAGGAACCACTATCACTCAAGAGCCTTCACAGGTAGACCCTTTCTATGTTACTTTATTAGTAAACAACCGGTTGATTAAAAACTGTATGATAGATTCAGGAGTTGCTGCTAATGTAATGCCCTATGGTGTTATGAAAGAATTAGGATTGTCAGTAACCACTGTGTATGTGAAATGCTATGCTATGGATAATAGGGAAGTACCTGTGATAGGTACAATGAAAGATATTGAAGTAAAGATAACAGCATTCCCTGAGGCAACCTATAAAATGGATGTTATTGTTACTGATACCAAACCCCATTATGGTATGTTATTTTCTAGGCAGTGGGCAGCAGCAGTAGGAGGAAATGTTCAACTGGACTTATCCTATGCCACCATTCCAATCAATGGAGATAAGGTCAAATTGTACAGAGAGCCACGAGCTCCTAGGGTAATTGAAAATGTAGACCCTAATATGCTCAATTGTATGATTGATGTAGATCTTGATAATTTTAGACTTCAACCAATTTTACCCCAATTGAAGAATACTGATCCCATTGTGGTCGAATTAGAAGCACAATAGTATGGGTTATGGTAGATGTATTTTGATGGAGCTTGCTCCAAAGAAGGATCTGGAGCAGGGGTTCTTTTTGTATCCCCATTAGGTATAACTTTCAAGTATTCATTCTTATTGGCCTTCTAGTGCACAAATAACACTGCAGAGTATGAAGCTCTATTGCTGGGGCTTGAAGTTGCAAAGAAGCATGGAATCCAGCTGTTGACAGTGTTAGGGGATTCAAAATTGGTTGTATCATAGGTAAGAGCCAAATATGCATCCAAGAATGATAGATTAAAGAGATATAAACATGCAGTTTGGGATGTTATTGAGCATTTTAGTTCATTTTCTATTAATTGGATAGAGCAGTCAAAGAATATTATGGCAGATTTCCTAGCTAATGTTGCTTTGAAGAATGATGATGCAACATTAACTGATATTTCCACTGTGGAAATAAAATCTAGGCCTGCTATTCCTCATAATGTGTACAATTGGCAAGTTTTTGCTGATGATGAAGATATCCTTAGGTTCATCCAATGTGTTGATGATTATGATGGACAGAAGATTGATTGCAATGCACTGGTGGAGGTGGTTGATAATAGAGAAATAGTGTTTGGAAATGATTTAGTCCAGTTGGAAACCAATGAAATACCTAAAGGGCTGGTAGAGCTGGAAAGCATGTTCAGTTATAATGACAGTCACTTACATCAGCAGTCTACCACCAAGTTGGAAGAGCTAGAGGAGGTAAACCTGGGGACTGAATCATCCCCTAAGTTAGTATACATTGGAAAGAAATTACCCCCTCATGTCAGGACTAACCTAATTAATTTATTGAAGAAATATAAACATGTTTTTGCTTGGTCTTATGAAGACCTAAAGGCGTATAGACAAGATCTTTTTCAGTATGAAGTTCCTCTACTTCCAGATGCTAAGCCTTTCGGGCAGAAACAGAGACCCATTAATCCCCTGTTAGAAACTAAAATGCAGCAAGAGTTGACTAAATTAAGAGAAGGGGGGATTATCAAACCAATAAGGCATTCTTCATGGGTTTCTAATCTAGTCCTAGTCAGAAAGAAGAATGAGGACATTAGATTGTGTGTAGATTTCATAAATCTAAATGTTGCTTCTTTAAAGGACAATTACTCTTCTCCTAATATGGAAGCCATGCTGTAGAGAGTAACAGGTTGTGACCTTTTATCCATGATGGATGGTTTTTCAAGATACAATCAAGTGTTAGTGAAGGAATCTAAACAGTTTAAAACTACCTTCACTACTCTATGGGGAACATATGTCTATGTGAGAATGCCCTTCGGACTGAAAAATGTTGGAGCTATATTTCAGAGAGCCATGGATGTAGCTTTCAAGGAATTCATTAATATTATCATGGTGGTCTATCAAGATGACCTAACCTGTTTCTCTGAAAGGGCTGAAGATCATTGTGGACATTTGGAAAAGGTGTTCATTAAAGCCTTGGAATTTGGTGTGTCACTAAATCCTAAAAAATGTCATTTTGGAGTCACTGAAGGAAAACTATTGGGACACATTGTTTCCAAGGAAGGGGTAAGGATAGACCCTGAAAGAATTGAGGCAATAAATAAGGTGTCTGAGCCTAAGAATGTAAAAAGTATTCAGTCCTTTCTAGGCAAAATGAATTTTGTCAGGAAGTTCATTGCAAACTTTGTAGAGATAGTGAGGCCTATCGTCAAGTTGCTCAAGAAGGATACCAAATTTTGTTGGGATCAAGAAGCCTCCAAGGCTTTTGCTAAAATTAAGAAAGCCATTCAGGAAGCACCAGTGCTAAAATCTCCTAATTACAGTAAGCCCTTTTCTCTATTTTCTTTCACTTCATATCATACAGTAGCTACAGTGTTATTACAAAAGGATAATGAGGGATATGAACATCCCATAGCCTTCTACAACAAGTCTTTGCAAGTAGTAGAACTAAAATACGAGACCATGGAGAAACAAGTTTATGCTCTAGTTAAAGTTGTCAAGGCTTTTAGGCCATATCTGGTGAATGCAAATATCATTGCCTATGTCCCACATACTGCAGTTAAGGATATTATGTCCCAGTCTGAAGTTACAGGGAAAAGATGCAGATGGATTAATAGAATCCAAGAATTTAACCTAGAGATAAAGATCACCAAATTGGTAAGAGGTTTAGGTTTGGCTAAACTCATGACTGAGTCCAATCTTATGAATGTTGAAATACATAATGTTGAAGTCAGAGATATTTCAATCACTAGCATTGAAAGGCAACCTTGGTACTCAGAGATAGTCAGATTTTTAAGAGATGCTACATTCTCTGAAGGAATGACACATAATCAGAAAAGAACTCTAAAACTCAAGTCCCAAAAATATGTGCTCATTCAGCGTGATCTGTTCTGGAGGAAAAGAGATGGAGAATTACTAATGTGTTTGGATGAATTCCAGGCTAAACGAGTATTGACTGAAATGCATGATGGAGTATGTGGAGGCCACTACTTTTCTAAGACCACTGCTGGTAAGATAATCTAGGTTGGATACTATTGGCCCACTTTATTTAAAGATACTCATGCATATGTTCGGAAATGTGACCCATGTCTGAAATTCTCATCCAAGCTGAAGTATGAAGGAGCCTTACCCCTAAATCCAGTCTCTATGGAAGCTCCTTTTGTCCAGTGGGGAATTGATTTTATTGGAGAGATTGTTGAGAGGTTAGGGAGAGGTCATAAATGGATCATAGTAGCCACTGACTATTTCACAAAATGGATAGAAGCTATTCCTACAAGAAGAGCTATGAGTAAGGTTGTCATTGATTTCCTAATGGATAATGTAATAACTAGGTTTGGAACACCTATTAAATTGGTAATGGATAATGCCATGAGTTTCAGATCAGAGGAGTTTGTAGGATTTTGTACTAGACATGGAATACTCATGTCTTACTCTTCACCTTATCACCCTCAGGGGAATGGACAAGCTAAATCCAGCAATAAAAGCCTTTTGACTATCATCAAGAAAATCCTGGAAGAAAATAAAAGATCTTGGGATCAAAAATTGAAGTTAACTCTATGGGCAGATAGAATAACAGTCAAGAAGGCCATTGGAATGTCCCCTTTTGAACTGGTTTATGGTGCTTAGGTTAGATTGCCAGTAAATAATCTTCTTCCAGTTTACAAGTTCTTGTAAGATGCGGATATGGAGCTATCTAAACCTATGGAAGACAGAATGATCCAAATTGTGGAGGTGGAAGAGCTCAGAGCTTTAGCTCACAAAAGAAATCAGAAGATCCAATTGCAGTCCAAATACCTTTTTGATAAAAGGACATCATTAAGGAAGTTTCAAATTGATGACATGGTTCTTTAGTGCAATGCAAAAGGACAAGACAAGGGAAAACATAAAAAATTTGAATCATTATGGATTGGCCCTTTTGTGGTCTTTAACTTAAATGGTAAGGATTCATATTTTGTGAAGAATATGAATGATGAAGTACAGGAATTTCTAGTGCATGGACAATTCCTGAAACATTATTTCTCTTGATGTCCATGCACAGTAGGTCCTTTGTTTGTACATATTTTGTTTCCTTCCTGTTTTTCTATTTGGGTTTGTGTTTCAATCTGTTTCTCCAGAGTTTCTGAGTTTTCTTGTAATGATCTTGCGATCAACCATCCCCAGTCAGAGCTGCTATTATCACTGTTTAAAAAATGGGTTTTCCTTTCCCATAATTGGCTATGATTTTGAAATTTTGAATTAGACATGCTATCAATTTCTTCAGCTCTGTGTTAGGTCTTAAGGGTTTAGGGTTTTTAATTTCAAATCATTCAATGTTTTATCAAAAAACCCTCTGGTTCTATTTCTTCATTACTTTATCCACTTAAGTAATGGGTCCCAGGTTTGTCGGAAGTGTCCCCCCTTGTCATTTGCCTAGGCGGTCTTTTGAATTAAATCATAAAATTTTATGCCTTATATATTTCCCTCTTAATGTTGTCGGGCCCAGTAATTGGTGCGCATCTCTCAGGAAGATCTATGGTTTTCGCTATTTCACTAGGTGAAGTTGCACGTGGTTTAAGACCCGTGAAATGGCGAAAGGGCTTTGTGTTCTAAATGGCAATTTTGGTCTAGTTTAAAGAGGTCTCATCTTGTCCAAGATCCAACAGCTTGCATTATTTCGTAGCCTGAACTTGCAAGCAAAATACCTTTTGCTAAATGGTGAAAGCTTTTGGTGGGACCCTGCATGTGAGGATTTTAAAAGTGACTAAAAGGTGATCAAGTCCCATTTGATTTGACGGTTTGTGCTATTTCGCAGGATGAAAATGCTCGACAGTTATCTTTCACGAAGTGGCAAAATGATGTGGCATTCCAAGTAGACAGTCCAGTTGGTCTAGAAAGTGAGTGAGATGGTTGCACGTGGCAGAGGCTACAATAGTCAGCGAGGCAAGTCTGAAGGGTTAAAAGAAGGTGGGTCCTAGAAGCGAGTCATGCCACAGAATAAGAGGTGACCTAACAGATACAAGTGGCAAGGATGAGATGGAACCCAGTGTTTTCTCTTAGCAAATGAAAGACTGACATGTCAACTTTAAAAGTGACTAGATGCCAAGTGTTTGAGGTCGAGTTGGAGTGCCCACATCTGCCTGAGTCTGTTCAGATGGTTAAGCATCAAGCAAGTAAAAAATAATCTAACGACCCGTGTGAATTCGCAAGGGTAAGGTGCTCGTGCTTTATGCCCTGTGAAATGGTGAAAAGGTTTTTTGTCCCCAAAGGCAGATAAAACATAAGGTTAAAGGAGAATCAACTTCGTTTTGATCCAACGGTCAGTGCTATTTCGCGATTGTGCGATGCTTGAAGGATATGCTCGGCAAATAGTGAAAGTAAAAGAGGTTCGTCTAGGTGTCAAGCTAGATGGTGACGTGTCGGTGGACACATGATTTCGGAAGAAGCTGAGGGCCCACCAAGGTGTAACTGGTGGTAAAAGGGAGAGACACGTGGCCAACGTGGAATTAGGCTTGAACAATTTTCTATAACCAATGGTTGAGTGCCACATGGTAATCGATAACCAATAAAAAGGTGGCGTAAGCAAAGTAGGCATAAATGGTTTCCCTTAAAGGATGGTCATCTCTAAATTAATCTGATGCTTCGCGTTGTTTCGCAGCCCGAAGTCGACAGATGTTTAAGGTCCATGAAATAGAAAAAGACCGCTAGCAGTCAAGGTAAAGGCGTGGTTAGTAAAAATGTTGGAGGTCCCGGTGAGAGTTAAATGTCGAGCAGTTAGAATTCCATCTAACATCTAGTGCAGTTTCACAAAGGAGAAGTGCTCGAAAGATAAAGTCTGTGAAATGGTGAAAAGGAGGTGGAACCCAGTGCGAAGGCAAGACTGTTAAGTCAGTATAACAACCGATCAAGTCTCTTTTGATCGGACGGTTGGCATGATTTCGCTTAATGAAATCACCTGAACATTATGCTTCACAAAATAACGAAAGAGCAAAAGGAAAGAATTGCAGGAATGTTGTGGCTCATTGGAGCAAAAAATACAAATTCTTTCATGAATTCAATTCTGACAGGATGGTAGAAGCATCCGAAATCAATGTTACAGTTAAGACCTTGGGTACCATATATGATCTCCTGTCGATTGAGTAAAGGTATCATTCAAAAGAATTGTTGTAGAATAAGAGATATAGAGATTTTTTCTTCAGATACAGAGCGAGTCAATTTAGTTGCAAAGAAGATTCCTTCAAGCTAAAATCAGGTTTTCTTGTACTCCTATGTGGTAATTGCTTAGTAGTTTAATTGAGGTCTTGATTTGTCGCTAAACCATTTGGGGTAGTTTTTTTGATTGCTTGCATTTTAAAAATGGCACCTAAGAGAGAGTTCTTCGAGAAGGTTAATTATCTGGAGAGGGCCATTTCTGATGATTTTCTTGAGCAGTTGACGTTGTCCACTAACCAGGCATCAAAAGTAAAAGAGTTAGTGCCTAGAGCTCCTTGTTTGAAGATAGGAGAAGGGCTATATGACAAGGGCAACTAGTTGAGAGATCCGTAGGTCAGATTGTTTGGGTTGGGGTTATTTAAGGTTGGATTTGGAATGAGGAATTCTCTGGCCCCACAAAATAGCATCTAGGAGTTAGATGTAGGGAAGTTGGTAATCCCAGGGGTATTCATGGACATGGATCTATTGACTCAAATTGCACACAATTATGATCTAGTTACCATAAGCATTAGGGACATAAATGGAAAAGCCCTTATTGAAATTAATAATGAAGAGTTCAGAAGTGCTTTTGGGCTCAATGAGTTAACAAATTTTTTGGAACCCATAAACTTTAAATCATTAGCTCAAGTATATGGTGCACAGAGGAATCACCTTAGGAGTGGACCTCTTAAGGAATTTTTTGTGAAGATAGGTAGGTTGACAGTTGTAGGACCCAACACAGAAGAGCCCTTCTCATTAAGTCTGTCCACTCTTAGGGCTAAGGGAATGTATTGGTCACTCTGCAAGGTTTTGGGAGAAGATGCTGAGGCAAATATACCTAATCACTACTTGTTAATGATTGCTCAGATTTTGAATCCCTCCCTTGCAGTAACATTTGATTATGCTTCTTTCATTGCTGATGCTATCCATGGAGGGTTAATAGGAATAAAAAATGGAAAGGTGGATAGGCCTTTCAGATGGTATTCACTCCTTATGCATCTATTTCTGTTCAAAGGTGGTGATTAGTTTGCCAATGGATTGGACCTCATCAAAAAGAAAGGAGGAGAAAAGATGTCAATGCAACTATGGAGTACTGTCTTGTCATGGGATAGAGAGGATGCCAGTTTCTTGAAATTTGATAAATATTTTGCATCCAAGATTAGGACTCTCCTCTGCTCAGAGAACCCAAGAATCCCCAAGGTTCTTTTGGAATTTATTAGACCAAAATAATTTGCAGAGAATATAAAGATTGTTCATAATTGGGGTGACATTTATCTGTACCCAGTCTCAACTATTTTTAGAGTTTTTGGTTTTAAAGGCACTCCATTCTTGTTTCCCTATTAGGTCCCTCTCAAAGTGGGAATTGCAGAAGTCCTCAGACAAATTGGTAGTGTACAAGAGGCAGAGCTGACAGGCAGGGGTAAATGGACTATTTTCCCTATGGTTACCAGAGCCCATCAATTTATAATAACCAAAGGAGGTTGGAATTGTTTTAAATACTTTCTCAAACCCTATCATTTGTCAACTGCAATATCTAGGTGTGCAAATCCAGAAGATTTCTTCAATGGCATATTCAAAAAGAGGGCAGTGTGCAGAGGAAGACCTCATCAATTTCAGTTTCCTGAGGACCTCATTAGAAATGAGTTTGATTTGGATGAGAAGGAACTGAGGAAAGAAAAATGGGTGGCTTATAAGAAAGTCTTAGACTTTGTGCATTAGTTTGATGCCAGCTATGACCCATTGTCTAGCTTTTTCCCTCTGGAAGAGAAAATAAAGTTTTTAATTATTTGTTTTGAAGATGTGATGTAGACCCTGAAGGAGAAGAGGGAAGTTGTGATTAAAAACAACCTTAAAAAGGCAAGAATGATTCTAAGTAGGTCTACCTCCACCAAATCAATCCCTCTTGGTGACTACACCTTGCATAAGAAATCTAGTTATAGTGTGTTGATGCCCACAATAGGGCAGCCCTCTACCTCCAAAGGAAAGAGGAAGTTACAAGATGTCATTGACATCCAAGAGAGCCCTAAAAAGTAGAGAGTAGGAAAAGAAGTACAATCTGATACACCTTTGTACTCTCCATCCCAATCCCCTATCCACATAGGAGATGAGCAAGCAGTAGCTGAGCAACTTTTACAGTTAGGCAGTTTAGGGGAAATTGCCTACACATATGATGAGGTAGAGGAACGAATGCCAAAAGAACCCCTTGTTGCTGAAATGAATATTACCACCACTAAACTTAAAGGCCAGGAGTTGGATCATGAGATAAAGCAAGCCAGTGATGATTTCTTGGCTGACAACAATTTTGTTACCTCAGGAGCATTTATGCAATTTGTATGGAAACAAAACATAGATAAATACAATGCAAGATGTGAGAAGAGAAAAGGTGAGTAGCCTACCAAAGATCCAGCTCTGGTAGAGGAAGAAATAAAATAGAAAATGATGGAAGAATTTAAGACCATCACTCCTGAGCAAGGAAGAGATATGGTGGCTCAAGCTGGAGTGCTTATTCTCCTTGAGTGGGACATAGCAGATGCCCTGGTACTAGCGCTAATGAGGAAAGAAACTAAGCCCCTGGGGGGAATCACTTTCAGCAAGGATAATGCTACACTCGTCATGTGGTCTCTCAAGAGAGATGAAAATAAGAAAAGCAAAGATACCCAAGGGTCGAGCAACCTTGGTAGAATTATAGTAAAGAGAGTGCAGAGCATAGAGGTGGTAGAAGCTGCTAGCACTGTGTTAGAGACTACAAAGTTTAGTCTTGCAGTAGCAGAAAAGGAAGCCAAGGAAAAAGAAGACCTCCAAGTCAAGTTGGAGACAATTCTGAAGGCCTATAACAGTGCTAAGGAGGAGGTAAGAGGTAAGGATAGCATTATTGCTAAGTTGCAAAGCTAGTTGATAGGACAGTAACATCAAGGTGAGTCTTCAACACTGATGATCTCCTCCTCTCCTGCAATACCTCCACCTAGTAGCACCATCATTGAGTTCCCACCATCTCCAGCACCTTCCAGCTCCCATATTATTGAGATTAGTCCTCAAGAGATAGAGAATTTGAAATAGGCTCAGGCCCTATATGCCAAGAAATATGAGGATAGAGTAAGGGTTACTATTTCAAGTTTTGTAGATACAATGAGTGCCTCATTGCTATATAATAACATAAGCAAGATTTTGGATATGTGGGATGAGGTCAATGGAGATAAAGCCATTCTAACACCTATTTTTGACAAATGGCGGCCTAGAGAGTAGGACCCAGAGTCAATTTGTGCATCTTATGATGAAGCAAGCGCCAATCCTATCATCAAATCCACTTGTGATACCGCCAAAAACTTAGTAAAATTAGTAGAAGGGGTGGATAATGCTGATAGGAAAATTAACTTGTACAAAAAGGAGTATGCTGACCAGGTTTTTGAGTTGCTCCTAGGAGTTTTTGCCAGCCCAGATCAACTGAAGGACAAACAAGTGTGGCTCAAGGAAGTAGAGGCCAAACTGTCAGCCAGAATTAAAGGAGTTGTTGATCTAGATGATGCTTTCTTCTTTGTTGTGACAATTCAGGAGATAGAGAAGATCAAGTCTCATTATGGTTTTCTTAATTCAGCAGTCAACAAGATGAGAAATTCCTGGAAAAGGTTGACCAAGGCTAAAGACATAAGTGATTAATTTCACATGGCCCACTGATGATGTGTACAATGAATGGACAACAAAATATGCCATCTAGAATGCAAAGCAGTTAGAGGGCGCTCCTGAACAATTAGAAAAGGTTGCAACCGAACATCAAGTTGAAGAAGCTGCAGAGGTTGAGAAGGACTTGTAACCGTTTTTGCAAAAGGTTTTGTAACATCTTCTTGAGAAGCAACAATTGTAACAAATTCTCCTAGGAAAGTCCAAAGCTATGTGCATCCATATTGTTATAAATGGATACCAGGACTAAGAGAAAAGAGATCGCAAAGAATTGTAAGAAAACGTTGCAGAAATTTATCTGAGCTTTTCTAAGTTTAATGGAGAGTATTCAAAAGTTCTTTTTGTAATACTTTCTTTAAAATATATCAATATATAGACCATCGATTTTGAGTAAAACTTTGTGTCATCTTTGAATGTGTTTGGAGTTGTTTATTATTCCATTCTGAATAATCCAGGGTTATTTTGTTTGAATGGGGATTGTAAGGCAATTTTTAGTAGATGTTCTCACTAGCTTTTCTCTTTAGGAGGGGAATTAAATATGCAGGGATCGCCTCTACCAATAAATTCTTCATAGGATATTTTGAATCTTGATGAGCATAGTTTGATTTGGTGTGCATAAACTCTCATGTATGTCATGCATATATAGGGATTAACAAAAGCCAAACCAATGGGATGTGTAGAGATATTTTGTTTGGGGATTATTGTTTGAATTTTGATGACTTTGTGACCTTGGATAAGGCACTGGTATAGATCAAGGTTGTCTATTGCATGTTTTGTAGATCAAAATACTGAATATGAGTATAATTTTCATTCCTTTGTTTTAGTTGGTTTCAAGGTGATTAGATCCACTGATTTTCTGGACTGGTTTGTTGTGGATTTATCTTTTGAAAGTGTGAATTTAGTTCACAAAGGTATACCCGCCCGGACTATGAGTAAGTCCAAAGTGTAGAAGGTTAAATAAAACCTTGTCATATGTTGTCCTAAGCATTTCCTTCCCTTTAATATCTCTTCTGCATAGAGTTTAATCATTTTATTATAAGGATGTTGAGGTGAATCAGATTTTGAAGACAACAAAACCTTTACCAATTAATTTGGAATAGGTGCACCTAACTCGGTAGGTAAGGTGCTTTTTTCATTTGACACAATTTCCTTCTTTTTCCAAATCATCTATAATTTGTCTTTTTTTTTCTCAGTGTCTTTTCTAGGTTGATCTCTACAATCTCCAGCCAAGTTTCCAACTTTGTGACAATGAAAACATGCCATACCTAGATTTCTCCATGATCTTCAATCGTTTATCCCAAACCTTATAAAATAGTTGGCACTTATATGTCCATATCTTCCACAACATTCACACCATATCCTTGTATTGTAATCCCATGGTACTACAGAATACTGTTGGTAAGGATTTGTGTGAGTTCGGTAACCTCTAGCATTTGCTCGGTGTGTAGACCACATATAGTTCTTTTGCTTAAACTAACACTTCTTGGTACTATGTCCATATCTATTGCAGTTTTTACAAAACCCTTTGTATTTTGCCTTCTAATAATTGTTAACAGACTTTGTCCTACATTGATTAGATGTGTGACCATATTTATTGCAGTTGTAACAATAACCATTGGACTTAGTGACATTCGGTTGCTTACCTTTTATGATTTGGCATATGTTGGTAGTATGAACTTGATTTCCACAGTAGTTGCAAATATGCTTCTTTCTTTTGATGTTCTTCTTGATTCCAGCTTGCTTTGATGATTCTCCTCTCTCGGTAGTATGAATCCCCTTCTCGGTAGAGTCTTTTCCTTTGTAACCGAGTCCTGCATCTTTGTTGGGTCTTCTTGTATTCAATTTCTCATCCAACACCTTTGATGCTTCATAACTCTTCTTCAGTGTTTCTTTGGATTTCTTCTCTGTTTCAAGTTCATTGGTCAACCTCGATACTTCAAGTTTTAATGCTTGATTCTCATCATCTTTCAGATTTGCTTCATGATGTGCATAACCTAGTTGATCTGACAGGTTTTGTTGAATTCTAGTCATCCTTGTGATTTCATCATTCTTATCAGATACTAAGACTTCAAGTTGTTGTTTCTCTCTTTCTAGATCTCTTACCTTATCCTCGGCAATCCTCATTGCATCAAGATTTTCAGTCATCTGTGTGCTAAAATGTTCATGTTCTCTTTTCATTGCTTTTAGTTGATTAGCCAGTGCTTTGTTCTTTTCTTTCAATACTCCAATCAATTCTTCAGTCTCTTCAGACATACTGTTCTCAGATGATGTCTCAATTTGTTCCACTAACTCTTGAGAGTCCTACAAATCATCAGATAATCTTCTTCTTACTTTCAGAGATTTTTGCATTTGTCTTTGCATGTCTGCAATCACTTGATTAGCATGATCCAGCTCTTCTTGCAGATACACAATCCTCCGAGATTGTTTATAGCCTTCCATTGATAAGATCTTTCTCTTTAGGCAGTTAAACCCTTTTCCAAGATTGAATCTCTGATACCAATTGTTAGGCCCAATATGGAAAGCTAATGTACTAAGAGGGGAGGGGTGAATCAATACTCCAAAACTTTTCTTCAATAATAACTTTACTGTTATGCATAAACTGAATAGTGCAGTAACATAATATAAAGCTAAAACAAATAAGTAACAATCATGCATGATTCACTCCATCACACATATATTTTGGCTACGCAGAAACTCTTGGTTAGAGAGAAAAACTGTAGTGGGGATGGCACCCACAACTTCACTACTGCAATAATAAAGGTTGCTCGGTTAGAGCTACATGATTAGCTATTTCTGATAGCTTACCCTATTAGGAGTATCAAGATCTGTTAGATCTACCTTGCTAAAGGATTTTACAACATTTAATCTAAATGTTGTACCTTTTTAGAGGCTTTACAATTTATAGACTTGATTAGAGTCTTTTACCCTGTTAAAGGTTTCTCTTACAACTTCAAAATATTACAAATATCTGCAACTTTACATCTAAAATGTTATAGCAGATTCTATGTTCTCAGAATAAGATTACCTTGCTTATAGCATACCTCGGTATCCCATATAGTAACTCAGTAAACCCTTCTGTTTACTTTGTTCTTTGACTATTCTCTGAAATCCTTCTTGGTGACCTCTGTGTCTCTATAATAGTCATAACACTTAGTGCTTTCACATGTCTTGCTTCATATATTTTGATATCTTCCTTTCTGTCATGCTACATGTATATTTCTGATCTTAATCCATGTTGTATAAATAGATCTCTTATGTCAGTGATCCATTCATTGCTTCGATCTTACAAATATATTTTATCGAATGAATAACCATGCAAAATATTTCATTGGTTAGATGACCTCAAAATCATACACAATCTTTACGTGCAATTTCCAATGTGATAACAGTTAGATGTTCCTCGATCTTGTAACACATTTTCATATGTATGTCTAGGTTCAATGAATCTGGTAACACATTTCACTCGATGTATATCAACTCGGTGTGTCATCTTTGCTGCTCGGTAGACATGGAATGATACTCGGTAGATAGCTCGGTGTATACTAAGCTCTGAGACTACTATCTTCTATAACCGACTGGACTGTGCATACCGACTGAATATCTCAGTAGATATAACTGACTAGAGTATATAGAATAACTTTGAACATAAAACTAATGGCAACTTGATAAGTAGTAACATATAGAACTTTATATGATCCCAGGATGGGATAACATTGATATATTGATGCTTCATTTCTATGCATTATGGATATAGAATTTTATATGATTCTAGGATAGGATAACATTGAGATGGTGTATGTTATTTATTTGATTTGCAAGACTTTATTATGATGCTAGAAATACGATTGCATATCTTATGAATGGATTAAATTTATGAGGATTATGATAAATTGGTTATGTGGATTGCTTTGATATATGGTAAATTGATTTGTATGATGTCAATTTTATGCAGAGTGATTGATTTGTATTCTTATTTATATGTTTAATATTATATGAGGCTATTTGGGAATTACTAATGTGTAATTGAGATGCATAGGAAAATTATCCATGTGACCATGGAAACATTATAGAGAATCAAGCCTAGACCTATGTACGTTCGTAAAACCAAGGGTTGTCTATTTGGAGAGACAACACCCTGTATGTATCATATTTTATTCATAAACGTAAATGTTTGCATGTGTGTTAAATTGTATTTATTAATTTGTGTAAATCCTACAAGAGACAATTGCCATGTGTGTATTTGTGATGTGGAATTCTTTTTGTAGTGTCACTTGACACATATGTTGTATGTTGAGTTGGCATTGTCATGTCACCTTTTGAGAGAATTATTTTACCAATGATATATTTCCAAAATTATCCTTGAAGGTCCCAAGTAATCTAGGATAGTGAGCCATTAGGAGGGTCAACTCAGAGTTGACCCGTAAGTAAATTTGGGTGGACTTTCAAAGGGTTAAACCACCTCCTAGAGTCAATTTTGGAGCATTTTTAGTGGGCCTTATGGGGTACCTATGGATGAAGGCCAAATTTGGCCATGTGTCCACTCCCTAGGGCTTGTTTAACCTCCCCAAAAAGTGGATTTCCCAAGATGGCCGAATTTCATCTTTAGGAGAGCCATTCTTGGTTAGATAACCTTCTTGGTATATGTCATTCATTTTCTCTATTCGATTCCCCTTTTTGAGGTGCCTTGGTTAGGGAGTGTGTAAGACCTAGGGAAGACCAACCAATTGGAGCTCTCACTCTATCCAAGAGGTTGGAAAGAGTGAGAGAAGCCTTCTTAGGCAAGGGATTGAGACTTAGGGAGTTAATCACCCACTCTCCATCTTTGGAGATGAGATATTGCAATTTTGAAACAAGTTTTGAATAGATTTTTTGGCTAAGTGTGGAGGAAAAGAAGTGTGGATTTGGGTTGCTCTTCTCCAACTATCCCTAGCAAACCCTTCGAAGATTCAAGGTTGGTTCAGTCTCTTACCTTGTATGTTGAAAATCTGTTTTGAAAGATTGCTTGAATGTAGTTGTTTGCTTCCCTTGTATTTTCTTTGTGAATATATTTATATGATCTTTCTCTTATTTTTGGTATGCATTTTCTTGTGTTTTGGGAGTATCCAAGGCCATCTTACCCTTGGGAGGGAAAAATGGTCTTGGGGGTGGAAGGTGTTTGACAACCTTAGAGTGAGAGGCTCTCTTTAAGAGAGTGATCTCAAGGGTTTTTTTATGTGACCCTTGTTGCATAGTTTTGTTTATGCATTTGGGGGTCATAAGGGGATATATTATGGCATGTATGCCTTGGAGGTCATAAGGATGTTGGGTCAAGATGGATTTGTGATGTGTTCGTGGTTGCCATGAGATGGCTTGTGATCTACTATCTTGCAGTTCTCCTCAAGGTACTTGGTCCACTTCCACCCTTGTAAAAATCACATTATGTGATGATGTTCAGCCTTGGGATGGGAATGTGCTTGTTTGAGTTTTCCATGCTTGTATATGTATTGATTGAGTGTAACCCATCTAGGTATTGGTTCTCCAAGCTTGGGGGTGGCTTCTAGTAAGCCTAGGTTGGGAGGTGAGCCCTCCATGGTCACAACCTTAAGATTTTATATTGCAGGTTGCTTTGGGAAGGGATTGAAGGAAAATCTTTGGAATTATTCCTATTGTGGTATCTTAGTTGCAGAAATGAAAGAGAAGAGTTTTCTGTTGTATTATTAAAAAAAAAATGTATTTATTTATTTAAGTCCTCATTTATTAGGAATGTGAGGCTAGTTGGGTATTTCACCCATTTGTAAAGTTGACATATTGTATTCAAATAATCCTTATAAGAAATGTATTCTTTTGTTAAGTTGATATTGCAAAATATGGTTAAATGGATATTAGAGGAATTAATAGTGTATACAATGAAAATGGATAACAGCAATATTGAAAGACCAAATGAATTCAACCACAAAAACCCTAGCCTAACAACAACAAAGATCTACCATAACATATGAAGATTACCTAAGACAATGTAAATCAAATGAAATCACAAAGATTATACCTTCACATGTCCAATCGGGTTTTGATCTCCATTCTTCCTATCTCCATTGATCTTGCTTGATATATTTGCTCTCAGATTTTATATGTGCATAAGAGCTCAACAAAGAACGAAAATATGGTTACAAGTAGGATCGCATGTAAAAGATGCAGTGTAGTCGAGTGCGCAATTGATTTTGGTTAGTTGGGGTTTGATAATGAAGGAAACATCTCCTTATATAGAAGACACCATAAGAAATGGAGGGATAAGATTGAGAGGTGTAAAAGATAAATGGTCGGCTATGATTAGAGGGTAGGTAGAAGAAATAATAAAATAATGAAAGAGTAGGTAGTGTATGAATTAAGAGATGAATGACATGTATCATGGGTAGAAAAGGTTAATGAATTAATTAAATAAATAAAGATTTATTTAATTAATAGAAGAAGTGGGACCAATTAAATAAATAAGATATTTATTTAATTTAGGAAAAGGGTAATTAAAATAAATAAATGTATTTATTTAAATGAGAGATAAGGCTAGAAGAGGATAAATGAATTAATTAAATAAATAAAGATTTATTTAATTAATAGAAGAATTAGGCTAAAGTAATTAAATAAATAAATATATTTATTTAATTAGACATGACAATTTTAGGTGTCTACATTTTGCCCCTCTTTGAGACAATGCAGCTTGTCGCATTATTTCAAAGAAGATAATATGAACTGATACAAAGTTGCCCCAAGATGGGAATGATATGCCCCCTTGAGAGATTGGATGAAAATGTCTGGAAAGGTCATAGACAATCTCTCAATAAGAAAGAAAGGCTAGAATGGATTGACTGGATAGAGTGACACAGTCACGGGATAATGAAGACTGACTTGGGAAATGAGGGCTAGGGCTAGGGTAGTCTATAAGATAGACCACGAGGGGAATACATCCTCATTTTCATCCACACATCTAAGAGATCAGAGTGCAGAGCAAGAATAGAGCAGCAGCAGTCAGCAACGATGACATTCATTCACAAATTCGATCGCATTCGCTGATTTCAGAGGCGAGCAGAGGCAGGAGAGCCGGTAAGTACCACAAAAACCTCCTTGTACTTTATCGCATTAACTGTTGTCATAAATGCATGCTAGGTAGTGCAATAAATGCACTTTAGGATAATGTAAAAAATGTCAAAAACATGTAGGCGTGTCTGCGTTGGTGCTAGGCACGTCTAGGTTGGCTAGGCGCATCTGCGTTTGTGCCAGACACGTCTATGTCAAATGTGAACATGTCTGTGTTGTGCAGATATGTTTGTGCAATGTGGGCATGTTTGTGTAGGACAGACACGTTTGTGCAGAGCATAGGCACATCTGTGTATTTCAGGCACATCTGTGCAGAGCAGGCACGTTTGTGCAGTTTGTAAGTGCATTTATGTCATGAAGGTGCGTTTATGTCTTCAAGGGCAAATCGACAATTCTGTGATAAACAAATGCTATCGATTGGATAAGCTGCTGAGAGGATACACTCAAGCAGGTCCTCTAGGGAAGACTAGGGTAGCAAATCAAGGCAATTTGTGATGAACAATGAGTACCAAGATAGAGTACTTTGTGATGAACAAGGAGTACTAATATGAGCAGCACTTTGTGATGAATAGGGAATGCAAAACACGTAGTACTTTGTGATGAACAGGGAGTACCACTAGAATAGATAGCAACACTTTGTGATGAACAGTGAGTGTCACTAGGATAGAAGCAACACTTTGTGATGAACAATGAGTGTCACTAGGATAGAAGCAACACTTTGTAATGAACAATGAGTGTCACTAGGATAGAAGCAACATTTTGTGATGAATAGTGAATGCCACTATGACTGATATGATTGCTTTGCTTGACTGCAGGAGTATTTGCCTATGCTAGAGTCATGGGAGAGATTTGTGTCGACTAAGAGATTATGACCAGAGTTGACATTCAAGGACTAAGCTTCTATTGAGGTTATGGGTCTAAGATACATTCTGTATGTGCCCGAGTTTCGAGCAAACATGGGTTTGCTGACTGCACTTGCTGAGAGGTGGCATTCAGAGACATGCACGTTTCATTTACCGATGGGTGAAATGATAGTCACCTTGGAGGATGTATACAGGATTCTGTGGATACCGATCGATGGGGAGTTGACATCCTATGATCAAGTTGGGAGGCCCTCAGATGAGTGTTTCAGGATCCTGGACTAGAGATGAGAGCTCGACATGTGGCATGGGATACCATGATAGCAACAGGACTAGCACTACCAGCAGTGCTAGGAGGAGTGATCAGTGGGTTCCTATGTCCAGACAGGGCGACACGAGGGCTGGCTATGGGCTAGGGGAGCACCTTGGAGTTGCTGGTTACACAACACACTAGATATGTCTGGGGACCATGCATGCTGGCACACTTGTACTATGAGCTGCATCAGTTTGTGTATCATGGATCCGTAGGATTGGGATGTGGAGTTACATTGCTGCAGGTGTGGGCATATGAGCATCTGTCGGTTACCCGACCGATACATTTTAGGGGCAGGGGTCATGGATGCAGCTTTGTTCATCTATATGATATGATTACCTCACAGCCACAGATTGACAGGTTGGAGCATTGGCATCGAGTCCTATATGAGATCGACACTATGATATGGAGGTCATACCGTGAGTGCGAGTAGTGGGAGGAGGACGCAGTAGATCTACCTTATACCTTCCGGAGCAGATATTTGATTGGGCGGATGCCCTATGTATTGGAGAGATAGCTGATTGATAGGGTATGTAGGTAGTTTGACCATATTCAGTGGATTCCACAAGGTTCCAGGATGTATGCTCAGATAGTCAGGGATCAGGCACACTTTGGGTCATTGTTATTATATGATCAGGCTGTGATGCAGCTAGTAGAGATTGTGCTGATGCCATGGGATATGTGGCCAGAGATTGAGGATGTAGGCATGGATGTAGAGTACATGACACATTGGGCTAAGCATCCCTTTCCATGATTGATAGACCCAGGGGAGCCTCTAGATGGAGATGGTGGTGGGGATGGGGATGATGATGGAGATGGTTGGGGGAGAGGCCAACGGAGAAGACGGGGTGCAGTTGGAGAGAGGAGAGTGGATCCATAGAGAGAGGGTGGGGAGGAGAGATAGGCTCAGGTGGTGAGGGGTCATGGTGGATTGCCACTATAGGTGCCAGCAGCACAGGGTCCTAGATAGGTGCAGGGAGAGGTCAGAGGCAGGTATAGGCAGAGGCATAGGTACAGGCACAGGGGGAGCCATAGGCAGAGGCACAAGGGGCCAAGGAGGAGGAGGATGAGCTACTTGAGCTGAGGGAGATCTACTAGGGATAGGCGGATGAGATCTAGGACCTGGAGAGGGAGACAACTAGGCTTAGGAGGCAACTGAGGGACACAGAGCATGAGCGGGATCAGGCTATCTAGTGCTATATTGAGGCTGAGACAACACTGAGGGCTAGGAGGTAGGCAGCAGAGGACACATGGGCTAGATATGCCTATGTTCTATGGGTAGGGGAGGAGATAGGTTACTAGCGAGACCTATACTATGGGCAGTGCCACCAGAGCAGCGGACGAGGAGCTTCGGCAGACCATCGCAGACAACGATGGCTACGGGAGGGAGCCAGAGGAGACAGGCATCCAACAGTGGGGTTATGTGTCCTCCACCACCACCAGATAGAGGGGGTAGTAGAGATGATCCTGGGGCAGGTCCTTCTAGGTCTCAGAATCCGTTGAGGTCAGGCGGCTTTGAGAGAGGGAGTTCATCATAGCCATAGAGGGCTCCCTATGTATCAGTTTTGTACCATTTTATATGATAATGTAGACACCTTCGGGTGATTGTAGCTATATGTATTTTGACATCATTGTATCATGACACTTTTGATTATATATATATATATTAGATGATTCATCTTTGCAGTAGCTATATGCATGTGTACCTATGTGATGCTTATGATATGGATGCAAATATGTACATGATGAAATGCAATATTTTTGATCTTTTATGTTTTTAATATGTTATGTATGATGTAAATGTGAATGTATAAAATGCAGAGGAATATGATAATGCAAATGATTATTTACATGATGAAAATGTAAAATGTGCCAATATGTGTTGTGTGCAGGATGTGATGTAATTGTGATACCTATATGTATGTATGAAATGCTTAATATGTGGTAATGCAGGTGCAACTACATGAAATGCAAATGTTTTTTGGCGTGTCATTATACTCAGTCACGTGATAATGGGCTACACGGACTCAAGAAGGATGATGAAGGTCAATCAAGAAAGGGGGATGGAAGATAGAAGATATGAAAGTGAAAAGAGCTTCTTGTGCGTTATCATCATTGAGCTTTATTATGGTAAGTAGGTTATGACAATCGAGGTATATGTTTGACCCAGAAAGTCATTGTACCTATTTGCATGGAGATCAGACAGTCACAAACAAGGAATGCCCCAGTTCACACTAGACTCTCAGTGTCCTCATATCCTTGGACAAGTCATAGCATTACTAAGAGACAATCCATACACAGCAAAAGAAAAATAGGTGATGATACCCCGTCCTCACCTTTCTAGTCAAAGACATCCTAGAGATAGAATCTCTAGTCAGAGACATCCCAAAAAAGCTAAAAGACATGTCACCAAAAGATAAAATCAAAATAAAACCAAGACTTGACACCAACATCCATTGTAGTCCTCAAGTTTAGTGTCTCTTGTCACTTGTATAAGTCTATTTGATTGTGGTCACAATGTTTACTTTCACAAAAAGGATAGATAGCACTGACCCATAATGTTGTCTGAGTCTATTGAAAGATTTGATTTGTTGAAGCCCATTGTTGCTACTGTGTCTCATCTGAAATTGACTGAATCCATGCAACTGATACTTTATTGTGGAGAAAGCAAAAATTTATTGCAGATTGGTGATGCAAGTGTTGTTTTGTTGCGGATTGTGCGCAGATAGACTGAAGAAGGTTGGAAGAGACTATACTCCTTGAAACATGTGATGTTCTTAGTTCCACACCCATTACTAAACGTAGGATTTGCATTAGCCACAGATAGGAGCTGATTTATTATGGATGGAAAGGTTGTGAAAAGGAATGTTTTTATTATGGATGGCTAACCAATCTTAGGTAGATCAATAACGAGCCATGATGGGAATGGGTATGTTGATTATGGATGAATAGGTTGTGAGTGTGTGCAAAGTCAAAGGATGAAATGGAATCCTGAAGGAGGAAGGAGCAATGTCTCTACGCATGGCATCGGTGACCCAGTTTTCACCATGGTACTTGCCCAGGGCGCCACCAAAGTGGTTTTCACCGTTGGATGAATTATTTTTCTTTACTTTTTTATTTTTTTATTTTTATTTTTATTTTTATTTTTTTTCATTTTTTTATTTTTTTTTATTTTTTCGTATTTTTGGATTTTTTTATTTTTTTGTATTTCTGAATTGGGATACTCTGAAGAGCTATGTGTAAAACCTACGAAGATGCATGTTGTTGATAGGATCCTCCAAGGATTCACCCTCTATGGTTGAGAGTTGATATGCACTAGATCCATATGCTGCTATGATGATGTAAGGACCAAGCTAGTTTGATTCGAACTTGCCTTTTTTCTCTTTGTCTTGCTGATTTTTAGGATTTTCTCTAAGAACTAAGTCACCTACCTCAAATGTGTGAGGCTTCACTTTATGATTGTAACTGCGACTCATTCATTGTTGATAAGCCTTGAGATGATTAAAAGTAGTTTGTCTTCGTTCATCCAATAGTTCAAGTTCTTTAAGTGAGAGACCCTATAGTCTTCATCACTGATAATATTTTGCAAAGAGACGCATAAAGAGGGTAACTTGATCTCAATAGGAAAGATAGCTTCAATTTCGTAGACAAGTGAATAGGGTGTAGCTCCTGTAGGTGTACAGACGTTTGTGCGGTAAGCCCAAAGTGCGAGATTAAGTTGGATATGCCAATTACGGCCAGCATCGTTGACTGTCTTTTTTAGAATTTTAAGGATTGTTTTATTAGATGCCTCAGCTTGACTGTTACCTTGGGGGTAATATACTGTGGAGAAACAATGGGTAATATGAAAGCAGTCACAGAGTTCACGAACATCATAATTTTTGAAGCGATGCCCGTTATCAGTGATGATGGAAACAGGAATACTGTATCAACAAATGATATAGTTCAGAATGAAGGTAGTAATTTGTTTTCCAGTGACTTGCATGAGAGGCATGACTTTGATCCATTTTGTGAAATACTCTATGGTAGTGATGATGAATTTATGACCGGTGGAAGATGGAGGGTGAATCTTGCCTATGAGATCAAGTCCCCACTGACAAAAGGGCCAAGGAGTCGCAATTGGTTGGAGTTCTTGTGCTGGCTCATGGATGAGGTCTCCATGAAGTTGACTCTACTTACATTTCTTGACAAACTGATATAAATCTTTTTCCATATTAGGCTAGTAATATCCAGTCCTGATGAGTTTCTTGGCTGAGGTAGGACCACTAGAATGTGGACCACATATCCCTTCATGTACTTCACGTAACACAATCTGAGCTTCATTGCTTTCTAAACATCTAAGAAGAGTGCCATCTAGACCTTGACGATATAGGATATCAGCTAAAATGACATATCAAGAAGATTGGCAAATGAAAGTGCGACATTGGTTATTGGATAGATTAGGAGGTAGGGTATTGTCACGAAGGTATGCGAAAATGGAACCGTATAACTAGGACTCAGGACCAACAACACATATCATCTCAGTAGAAGTGATTTCATATGAGGGAACCAAAAGGTTATCTACCAAGAAGGCATAGTGGGTCTCATTCAGTGTTAGATCAATTAGCGAAGCAATTGTAGCCATGGCATCTGCGGCTCGATTCTGCTCTCTGGGTATCTGCTCAAAGTCTATCTTTGTGAACTGTTGTTTCAAGTCATCCACCATTCCTTTATAGGGCATTAATTTCTCATCTTTTGTTTGGTAGTCATTAATTGCTTGACGAATTACAAGTTGAGAGTCCCCAAAAACACGAAGTTCCTAGATCTTCCACTGAACTGTAATCCATAATCCAGTTGTTAATGCCTCATATTCTGCTATGTTATTAGTGTAGGGAAATGATAATCGATATGATTTTAGTATAGAATCCCCTTGAGGAGTTATGAAGAGGATGCCAGCTCTTGCTCCATGCTATGTGTATGAGCTGTCAAAGTATAGTTGCCAAGGCTTTGCATGCGACACTGTTAAAATGGACTCATCTAGAAATTCTAAAATTAGAGGAACATCATCTATCATGGGAGAATCTGCCAACTGATCTGTGATAGCTTGTCCTTTTATCGCTTTTCTATCCACATACTTGATGTCGAATTCACTCAGGATCATCACCCATTTGGCTGGTCACCCAGTAAGTGTTGTTTTATTGAGAAGGTATTTCAATGGATCAATCCTTGCAACCAACTTAGTCTTATGAGTTAGCATGTAATGTTGTAATTTCTGCGAAGCAAAGACCACAGCGAGACATGCACGCTCAATTGGTGTGTAGTTTAGCTCATATCCCACCAATGTGCGATTGATATAGTATACTGCCTTTTCTTTTCCCTCAACAACTTGTTGTGCTAAGAGTGCCCTGAGTGCTGTTGAAGTAGCTGATATGTATAGTAATAGAGGTTGATCCAGAACTAGTGGCATCAAAACTGGCGAATTGAGAAGATAATCTTTGAGTATCTGGAAATCCTATTGATAGTTATCATCCCATTTGAATTTGATGTTTTTATGTAGCAAGTGCTGAAAGGGATTACAGTTATCTGCAAGTTGTGCTATGAATCTTCGTATGGACTAGAGTCTCCCTTGCAAAGATCAAAGCTAACTAATATTTCATGGTGGTTGCATCTCTAGGATGGCCTTGACTTTTGCTGGATCGGCTTCAATTCCTCTTTTTGATACAATGAATCCCAGGAGCTTCCCAGAGGTTACTCCAAAGACACATTTCTTGGGGTTTAATCTTACTTTATACTTTTCCAACTGATCAAAGACGACTGAGAGTATGTCCAAATGTGTATCTTTGTCTATTGATTTACCCAAGAGGTCATCAACATAATCTTCCACAGTTACGTGCATGAGATCATGAAAGATAGTAGTCATGGCTCTTTGATATGTAGCGCCTACATTTTTTAGCCCAAAGGGCATGACATTCCAACAAAAATTTCCCTAAGGACAAGTGAATGTTGTTTTGTACTGATCCTCGGATGTGATTTTTATTTGATTGTAACCAAAGAATCCATCCATCAAAGATAACATCGCATGACCTGCTGTGAGATCGACAATCAAGTCAATATTTGGTAATGGAAAATCATCCTTAGGACAAGCTTTGTTGATGTCTCTGAAATTTGTACATATTCTAATACTACGATCTGGTTTACTAACAGGCACTAAGTTGGAGATCAATTCAGGATAGTCAATTGGGTGTATGAATCTAACATCGAATAATTTCTCAAGTTCTGCTTTGACTAATAATGCGACTTGTGGATGCATCTTTCTTAATTTTTGTTTCATTGGTTTTGCCCTCGGTTTAACTGTCAAATGGTGCATTACCAAATCCAGATCCAATCCAGGCATATCAGCATATGACCATGCAAAGTTGATTTGTCATTCCGTGAAGAAGCTTATGAATTTTGACCTTTCTGACTCTATCAAAGATTGAGCCAGGAATATGTTGTGTGGAACTTCTTCTATACCAATGTTTTTTTTGATAGTCTCCTCTACCAACATGGATGACTTTTCCTCATATGATGCTGGGAGAATGTCGAGCCTTCCATCTTCAAGTGCCTCAGAGAGGTTTTCGCCTTCAGATAGGTCCTTTCTTTTTACTTTTTTGGGGTCAAACAGTGCCACAGTGTGGTTTTCGCCATAAGACCCTTGGTTTGTTTTTATTTTTATATTTTTGCGACTAGAAGGCCCGACACCCTCACCAAAATATGTCATGCTATTGAGTTCTATAGTGTATCCTACTTTATGGTCCCCAGGGGGAAGATCATCTCGCATGCCAAGATAGTCAATAAAAGCTTCATCATTTTGGAATGTGTCAAACTGTGCAGGTCCTTCATGGCCCCAGTCAATGAGCTGGTGGTGAACAAGTGGAAGGCCTTTGATGCCTTCAAAATTAGAAGGACTAAGAGTGAAGATGTGGTTATATTCAGGTATGTCAAGGTAGTTATCAAGGTCATCATTGGCACTCTTCTCACTAGTCTCGATCGTGAACGAATCCAAATTATCATCACTAGTAGCACATTTTGGAACAGGTGTTCTCATTCTATGTGATCTCGACCTAGAACCTAGAGGCAAGGACTGTATGGGATCCTTCGGGGTTGTTTCTTGACTAACTTTGAAATTTTCATAAAATTCCTCTTCTTTTGTGGATTCATCTGGCTCTTTGAACGTCTTGGTGAGTTCTTAGTCACTGGAGGATTTGTTTCAACCCCATTCCCATTCGTTGGAGTCTGTGGAATAGTGATTTTCTTGTTGAATTTTGGCAGCTTTGAATTGTAATGCTTCTCTTGTCTTTTGAGTGTTTACCTTGTAAGTCATGAAACCAAGTCCTTTCGAGCGATCCTTTTTGAATGTCAATTCAAGTTGTAAAGGTTCAATGATGCCTTCCTTTCTTAAGCCAAGAGGGCTTTTGCCATCATACCCAATTTTTTATAGAATCTTGAACCCTTTGCCATAATTTTCACATTGTATGCTGATGTGATCTTGTGTATCATTTTGAAGGTCTTTGTAAAGCATTTTGTATAAGTCTTCTTCTTCCAGTTCACCCCATCTTTGAAAGATAGTAGGGTCCCATTTGAATATAATGATAGATACCTACTTATTAGGATGTGGTCTTCCATATTCTTTTGGTGAACTCATTACTTGTTGTAAGCATATGGTTTGATTCAAAGTGTATTCACCCATGCCCTTGTCCTGGAATTTGCCTTTAAGCTCACCTTGTTTTGAGGTCAAAATTTTTAATGACTCAGGATCAATGTATGCAGAAGAAGGAACAACTTCCCTATTACTTGGGATGATCGTTTTAGTTTTTGGTTTCAGTTTCACTTTACAGTGTGCCAAAATGTATACGGTGAAAATGGATAACAACTATATTGAAAGACCAAATGAATTCAACCACAAAAACCCTAGCCTAACAACAACAAAGATCCACCATAACATATGAAGATTACCTAAGACAATGCAAATCAAATGAAATCACAAAGATTATACCATCACATGTCCAATAGGGTTTTGATCTCCATTCTTCCTATCTCCATTGATCTTGCTTGATATATTTGCTCTCAGATTTTATATGTGCATAGTAGCTCAACAAAGAATGGAAATGTGGTTGCAAGTAGGATCACATGTAAAAGGCGTAGTGTAGTCGAGTGCGTAATTGATTTTGGTTAGTTGGGGTTTAATAATGAAGGAAACATCCCCTTATATAGAAGACACCATAAGAAATGGAGGGATAAGATTGAGAGGTGTAAAAGATAAATGGTCGGCTATGATTAGAGGGTAGGTAGAAGAAATAATAAAATAATGAGAGAGTAGGTAGTGTATGAATTAAGAGATGAATGACATGTGTCATGGGTAGAAAAGGTTAATGAATTAATTAAATAAATAAAGATTTAATTAATTAATAGAAGAATTAGGCTGAAGTAATTAAATAAATAAAGATATTTATTTAATTAGACATGACAATTTTAGGTGTCTACAAATAGTTCTGCATTTTTATTATTTCTAAGTGTTTTATGGACTATATTAATGTTGATGTCATTTATTTATCTCTATCATTTATTCAAAAATATTATGAAGTAGAAAAGTAGGAATGTTAGTAAGATAAAAATAAATATTTAGTCCTAGTTATTTATTTACTCCAAATGCAAATATGGTTCAATAGACATTAGAAGTATAACAATTTTGCATTGTACATAATGATAATGTTTTTAAAGTGTTTTCTAGACTATTTTAATGTTGTTGTAATTTTATTTACTTCTGTCATTTATTAAAAATAAATTAAAAAATACAGAAGATAAAAGTAGATAAAATAATATTTTCCTATAAGTTATCTGTTAGAAATTTAAAATGAACAGGAATGTTGTTATTTAACTCTGTTAGTTTTAGAAATCTGCCTTCTGTGTTTAGAAAAGATAGCTATAAACATGAAAGAGAAAGCTATGTTTTATTTTATCATTTCTAACAGTCATTTAATATCACTATTTTTTTTACATAGTTGCATGACTTATACTTTGAAGCTATTGAAAAGAAAATAGTTAGTTTAAATGCCTTACATTAAGAATAAAACAAGGTTAATGTATACATATTAAAATAATTCATACTTAAGAAAGGAAATGCATATCTATTTATATGATGTCTATATTTTATTAATTCCTGCATGTTTAAAAAAAAAAGGGAGTACATATATAAAAAAAAATATAATCTAAAAATCCAACCCTAGATATCCTTGTGAGGTTGATATATATATATGTATATGTAGATGTATATGTATATGTATATATATGTATATACATATACATATACATATATGTATATATAAATATATATATTTATATTTTAAAAAAATAGAAATAAAAAAAATAAAATGAAAAATGCTAACCCTACCCGAGGGTATCCCCAGAGCCAAGGCTCCCGGGCGACGCAGGCCCTCCATGGGCCGCGACCCACAGAGATACCAAGGTGCCGCTATGGGCAGTGACCCGCAGAGTCAGTCGTGGTCGCCGCTGCGGGCCGCCTACCGTAGGGACGCCATGGTGTCACTGCAGGCCATGACCCGCAATGGCACCCACGACATTGCTACGGGTGGTGCCTCCCCCTCCCATAGCCGCCATTAAAACTCGTGCCCCCCTGCACATTAAAACGGTCGCCTGCACTTGTTAACCCATGACCTTCAGTATGATAAATGCCCTTCGCCATGGGCAAAGCCAACCTGCATAACATGAGCCCTAACTTGAATTTTGGGTTAGGGCAAAAATGGGTAGTTTCAAAAAAAAAAGAGAGGAAAACTTAATAAGCAACCCTAACCCTATTTCGGGATTAGGGTTTGCTCAATTATAAGGAAATGAGTTAATAGATTGATATGAAAATAATAATAATTAACTTAACCCTAAATTAGGGTTTATAATTAAACATTATTCATATATATATATATATAACCATAAATCTTAGACTTGGGATTTAATATCTCCCAATATGGATTAAGGTGAAATCAAAACTTAATATAGACCTTATAGGTCAAGTTTAATTTAAAATTGGAGATTAGATATAATATAGTTTTATTAATTGCAAATTTGATTTAATTTTATTAGCTAGGGCTATTAAAGAGGAAATTATTTTTATTTTTATATATTTAATTAATACGGATGTTGGACTAAAATTCCTTTGGGGAGATTTTTATTATTGAACATTATTAATTATATTATGTGAAATCTAGCCTAGGAGGTCAAAAAAATTGGACAAGAATTTAAAAGTAAAAAATTTGAAGGTTTAGGGGGAATTAAAATTGACCATAATTTAAATTATATTTAATTGGCAGCATCATTATTGAATTAGTTACCCTTATTGGTTATATTTAAAAAGTAAATTTGCGTATGCTCAGTTATTTAATTTTAATTTAAGATATCATTATCATTATTTTAATTGGCGTGATATATTTTAAATGCAATCGAGATATTTAAATATCTTTTGACTTGAATAAATGGAAAATAAATTAGGTTGATTAGATTAGTCTTCATTAATTATTGTCGCTTTATTGATCTAGTTAATTATTTCAACTTTAGTAAAAAATTCTATTTACACCTTAGTTAAGACAAAACTTAATTGATTTCATTTTAATGTAGATTATATTATGAGTTTATGTTGTCAAAAAAATTTGTTGTTTCGTTTTTGCCCAAAAGCTTGGGTATGACAGAAGGATAACCGATATGACTTAGGAATAGAATCCCTTTGTTTTGTGATGAAGAGCATGCTTTTTCTTTCTCCATGTATATCAAAATATAGCTATCATAATCTTGAATTTTTCACTGTGAAGATGGATTCATTCAAAAATTCTTATACAAGAGGATAACCGTCAATCATTGGTGCATCTGTGAGTTGATCTGCAATGACTTGTCCTTTAATATCTTTTATGTCAACATAATCAATGTTGAATTCTCTTAACATCATTACCCACTTAGCCAACCTTCCTGTGAGAGTTTCCTTGTTGAGTAGATACTTCAGTGGATCAATTCTTGCTACGAGATTTGCTTTGTGAGTTAGCATGTAATGTCAATTTCTACAAAGAAAAAACTATGGCAATACACACACACTCAATTGGAGTGTAATTATGCTCATGTCGTACCAATGTGTGACTAATTTAGTTGATGGATAATTCTTTTCCTTCATGGTCTTGTTGTGCCAAGAGTGCCCTAGTGTTGTCATTGTTGTTGATGTGTAGAGTAACAATGATTTTCCTCTGATTGGTGGCCTGAGCACTAGTGGATTCAAGAGATATTATTTGAGTAATTGAAAATCTTGTTGACACTTGTCATCCCACTTAAATTTGATATTCTTATGAAGCAAATGTTGAAACAAATGACACTTATCTGCAAGTTACGCTATGAGCCTAGGAATTTATTGGAGCTTTCCTTGCAATGATCATGGTTGATTGATATTCTTAGGAGGAGACATTTCTAAAATTTCTTTGACTTTGGTTTGATCTACTTTAATGCCTCATTGTGATACTATATATCCTAGGAGTTTCTTGAAGGTCACCCCAAAGACACATTTTTTGGGATTTAATCTGACTTTATACTTTTCCAAATGATCAAAGACTACTACTAAAACATCCAAATGTTCTGTTGTAGCTAATTTTCCTAAAAGATCATCAACATAATCCTCCATGGTAACATGCATTATGTCATGAAAAATAGTTGGCATGGCTCTCTGATATGTGGCACTTGCATTCTTCAATCCAACGTGCATGACATTCCAACAAAAGGTACCTCACGAACATGTGAGTGTTCTTTTATGTTGATCTTCAGGTGCTATGTAGATTTGATTGTATCTAGAGAATCCATCTATAAGTGACAACATTGCATGGCGTGTTGTGAGATCAATGATCAAATCAATTTTTGGTAATGGGAATTCATCTTTGGGACAAGCCTTGTTAATGTCTCCAAAATCCATACATATCCTTATGTTTCCATCTCTTTTACTAACAAGTACAAGATTGGAAATTCATTCGGGATAGCCAATTGGTCTAATGAAGCCAACATTCAATAAATTTTCAAGCTTGACTTTCACTAATTTTTCAAACCTTCCATCCTCTAATGCCTCAGAGAGATTTTCACCATCGGATGCATCCTTTCTTTTTACTTTTTTGGGGTCAGAAAGTGTCACGGTGTGGTTTTCACTAAAAGACCCATCATTTATTTTTTATTTTAATATTTTTGCTACTAGAAGGTTTGGTACCCTCTCTAAAGTACGCCACATGATTGAGTTCAATAGTGTATCATTCTTTATGGTCCCCAAGAGGGAGATCATCTCTTATGCCAAGCTAATTAGGAAAGGCCTCATCATTTTGGAATGTGTCAAGTTGTGGAGGTCCTTGTTGGTCCCAGTCAATGAGTTGAGGGTGAATGAGGGGAAGGCCATCGGTATGCTCAAAGTCAATAGGTGTAAGGGTTGAGACACAATAGTCTTTGAGTATGTCAATTAATTTATCAAGGTCATCGTTGGTACTCTCCCCATTGATCTCGATCATAAGAAAATCTAAATCAACATCACTAGAAGGACACTCAGCAATAAGAGTTCTCATTTTCCATATTTTTCGCCTAGAGCTTCAAGATGTAGAGCGTTTGGGATCCCAAATGGTCTTTATCTATTCTGCACTACTATATTTGTTTTCTTTTGGTGTGGAACGTGATGTTGCTTGACCAACTTTGAATAGTTCTCTATTTTTTTCTTTCTTCTTGGATTCGTCTAGTTCTCTAAAGGCTTTTGCAAGCTCATAGTCACTAGATGATTTATCAGAACCCCATTCTCATTCATTTTCAATTGTTATTGTGATGTGGTCTTGATTAGGCTATTCTTCTATTTATTTGTAGATAATCTTATAAATATCTTCTTCTTCCATTTCACCCCATCTTTTGAAAGTAGTGGGATCCTATTTTATGATTATTGTTGATATCTTCTTTGAAGGATATGGTCTACCATAAATCTTAGGAGAATCCATTAGTTGCCTTAGATACATGGTTTGATTTATATTATATTCTCCCATGCCTTTGTCCTTGAATTTCCCTTTGAGCTTTTCTTTGAAGTGGAAGTTTTTAGTGATTCGATATCAATATATGTTGAAGATGAATTAGTTTCCCAATTTATAGGGACTATTATTCTGGGCCTTGGACAAATATTGTTGCAATACATGTATAAGTTTACATCACCTTTGACTATGACTTTGGTTCCATTATGTGGTAGCTTGATACATTGATGATAAGTTGAAGACTGCTTTCATTGCATGTATCCAAGGTCATCCCAAAAGTATATTGTATGTGAGATAAAGATCAAGGACTTGGCAAACCACATCCTTTGTTACTGGCCCAATTGGGAGAGGTAGACTGACTATTCCTTTTGAGGAGTATTCTTTGTCATCATATGCCTTTATACCGATTTTCTTTTGAGAATCCAATGCGAAGACAACTTTCAAAGTGCAAATGTTGAGACCTACTTCTCTATCTATCAAGACTCGTTTATGTGGTGTTTATGGAGGAAAGCTTCAATCTGAATTGGTGCATTGTGTGGTTGTTGTGGAGATGCATCATCTGCTTCAGTGAATGCAAGGCAATGAAGGGTAAAAATGTGTCCCACCATGGCTTGAAACTAGTCCACATTTAGATCGGTAGGAATGGATGTCTCTTGCAATATTTTGTCTAAAATGGCTTTGTGCAAGAGTAAAATGCACAAAAGTTCAAGGATAGAAATGAGTGCAAGTGTCTTTCCTAATTGGTCTGTAAGGTTATATCGATTGTTGGATGATGAAGTAGTTTTGGATGTAGTACCTTGTAGAGTAACTTTATCCTATCGAGTAGTGACATTGCATTCAAGGGATTTTCCTTTTATGGTTATGGTAGACAAATGGTTGTTCAATTTGATGATATGGTTGATAGTGTAATCATAGGTCACATTAGTGTAATTGGCATTATTGTCTATTTTAGGGGATTTTCCCTTCTCATGTTTTGGAAATGGTTCCTTAAACATCACATGTTCTTCATTGGAAGTGTGACCATCAATTTTAATCATGCCATCATCAATAAGATCTTGAATAAGATTCTTCAATTTATGACAATTTCTACTCTTATGGCCCTTGCTCTTGTGATATTCACAAAATTCATTATCATTGCACCATGAAGATTTTACCCTTGGCTCAAATTATAGATTATCTAGTAATGTAATGAGCTCATTGGCAACCAAATTTTTCAATGCAATTTCAATTGGCTCCCCAAAGGTGTTTACTTCTTTGGAGGTTTTGGTGCTCTTTTCATATTTACTTGATTAATAGATGAACTAGCACCAATAAAACTTATCATTGGTTTGACCACATTTGCATCAACAACCCCATCATTAATGATATTCTTTTTCTTATTCCAAAATTGAGGTTTGTCTTTCCCATTTCCTTCTTCTTTGTCCTCTTTGAATATCTTGATAGTGCCTTTATCAATGAGGACCTTCTCAATAGATATAACTTTTTCAATAACTTCTTCGAATATAGAAAAACATGCTTTATGAAGGTCATATCCAATGTATTTATTCGCATTTTGGATAAACATCTCAACCATCTTCTTTTGTGGAATATGACAAGGGAATTGACTAGAAAAGCTTATCCATCATTGTAAAAATGATGCAAAAGATTATCCATTTTTCTACTTTGTGTTACATAAATTGGTCACCAAAACTTCGCTTTCAATGTTGTATGAAAAATGTTATATTAAATCTTCTACCAATTCATCCCACAACTTGATCCCAAGCAATAGTTGTGAAAATCGTTCCATGGCTTGTCCACCTAAACTTTGTGGAAATAATCTCATTAAGTAAGAATCTTCTCGTGCCAACTCTATGCAAGCTATAAAAAATTCTCTAATGTGTGACTTAGGATCTCCTTTTTCTTTATATTTGTAAAATTTAGGCACCACAAAATGTGGAGGAAAAGGTACTATTGGTATGCTTCTATCAAATGGATAAGAAAATATGTCATGAATTGTATACTTCTTCGTTGGTGCTTACATACTTGTCATTTGTTGTTTCAATTCCCTAATTTGTTGTTACAAATCATTGCTAAGTGGTGCTTTGTCTCTTTGAGATATCTCTATGCCTAAGCCACTAGGAGGAGGAGGAGGGACATATTGCATGTAAGGATGATATTGGTCATATATGTGTTCAGGTGGTGGAGGAATGTAATTTCTATATGAGCCACCTAGTACGGTATTGCGATGAGGTGCACTAGGCCTTGGGAGAGTATATGTGTCATGAACATGTGTATAATGGGTATTGTAAGCATGATCTTGGGTATGCTCATCAAATATAACACGTGGTCTTTGTTGTAGGTATTATCATGATCTTGAGTATCCTCTTGTTGTTGAGTATAAGCATTGTTATTCCTTCGGCCTTGAAACATATATGTATAGGATTGTTCCTAGGTTTGTCTAGCATAATTGGTATCAATATGAGCATTGGTCACTTTGGGTTTTTTAAAGAGGGATGAAGGTGACACGAGCATGGTAATCTCACATCTATGTCCAGCATCATTACCATCAGCTTGATTTAGATATTCTTCCAAGATTTGTGTCACATCAAAGTCAAGGGGTAATCTTTGTCGTGCTTAAACCTTTGGGCTAAAAATGGAAATTTTTTTTTTTGAAACACCTAAACTCTCAAATAATCTACATTTAAAGTGGAATCAAATAAGTCTTGTCTTCACTAGGATGTAAATAGAATTGTTTTCTAAAGTTGGATTAATTAACTAACTCAAATAAGACATTAATTAATGGAGATTAATTATTCCCAAGAGGGTTGTCACAATTTAATTAGTTAATTTAATTATCTTTAAATAAGTTGCCGCTAATTAAAGTTGAGGGGTATTCAGATATCTCAAATGCATTTAAAAGTTATGCCGGCAAATTGGATAATGATGAGGATATCTTAAATTAAAAATTTAATTAATCAAGTGCACGCAAATTCATTATTTAAATCTAACCGATATGGTTTCAAATTTAATAATGTCATTTGTCAAAAAAATCCAATTTTATGCTATAGTCAATTTTAATTTCCCCTAAACCTTCAAATTTGACGATATAAATAATCTGGCCAACATTGGCCTCATAGGCTAAAAATCCATAAAAATAATTAATAATTTTCAATTATAGATTTTTTTTCCAATTTAAAATTTAACTTAACGTCCATATTTAATTGAATATATCAAATAACAATATAGTTTCCCTAGTTGAATAAATTAAATCAACTATGCGATTAATGTATCCATATAACATTAATTCTCCATTTTAAATTTTATAAAATAACTATATTAAAATTAATTTTCTCCCAAATCGGATAAGGAGATTTAAATTATTAACACATATGGCCAAAATTATATAGGGGGGAAATCATTTTCAAAATTTGGAAAGTATTTCCCCCTCTTCTTATTTTAATTTATTTTTTAAATCTCAAACCCTAACTAGGGTTGAGAAATTTTCTTCTCCTATATTTTATTTAAATCCCCTTAATAATCCCTCTCTTTTATTTTTATATTATTAGCTAACCTTAATACTTTTTGTCTTTTATTTGTATGCAAACCCTAATCCGATTTTGGATTAGGGTTTCATATTTTATCCAACTAAAAATCTTAATCTCATTGTATTTCCTTTACCCTAACCCAAAACTGGGTTAGGGTTTATCTCTTTCTTTTTTTGTGTGTGTGCATGTGCATGTTGTGTCTTATGCAGGGTTTGGTCGTGAGGCGACGATCGGGTGGGAGAAAGACATCGGCGCCACCTGGAGGGAAGCCATAGAGGGGGGAGGGTTTGCAGTGGTGGAGGCAGTGACACGAGGCTCCCCACTTGGGGTCGGCAGTAGTCGAGCCCTATAGGTCACGGCCCACAGAGGTGGTTGTTGCCGCCACTGTGGGACGCCGCCCACAGGGAACGACCGAACCCGTTACCCCTGTGGGTTGTGGCCCATGGTGCGGGCAAGTCGCCCCTTGGGTCTCCTCGCGGCGGCCGAAGCCTCCCCCTTTGGTATATATATATATTTTTTAAATTTCTTTTTAAAAAAAATATAATTATATATATGTATATATACACAATTGCACAAATAGGTTTTAAAAGTATATTTGTATTTATTTATTTATATATATATATATATATATATATATATATATATATATATATCAGTCTCTAAGGGTTAAAAGCTCTCTTTTTTTTTACAGAAACATGCAGGAGTAATTTAAAATATAGATAGCATAGAAGATCTATATATTTCATTTCTTGCTAAATTAATGTAAAGTAAGATTTTAATTTTCACATGTATACCAATATTCTTTTAGCTAGGTTATCTAGGTTCTAAATATACAACATTAAATTTATTAGTACTGTCAGATTTAACAACTTGTTAAATATATTAAAAAAGGGGTTCATTTCTCTGATTTTCTAGATCTGTGAATGCTCCTATATCATTTTTTTTTTTCTATAGCAATACATTTTTTTTTTACAGTAATACTAGCAGCAAGCTAAAGACTATAAATAGGTTTTATTATTATTAATTTTCTGCAATGTATAAACAAAAATAAAAAATGACAGAAGTAAAATATGACTGTAGGGGCATTTTTAACTTCAATCAGATATCTTATAGGAAAAGTAGATTTACATGATTCTACTTTAGCTTTTTGTTTCTTTTTTTTTTGTTCTAAGTAAAATAAAATGACAGTAAACAAGAACATTTAAATATTGTAGGAAAATACTTAAAAACACATTGCATTTCTTTTTCTGCATCTTTCATTTCTTTACAAAAATTGTAGAGATAAATAACAACAGATTTTAGTGTAAGACAAAATTAAATAAAATTAACAGCAACATTATATATTACAGAATTTAAATAAAATGTTTTTCTGATAAAAATGTGTGACTCAAGTTGTCAACTTTTACAAATGGGGAAAAATACCCAATTAGTCTCTCATCCCTAATAGATGAGGACTTAACTAAATAACACACTCCATTCCTTCAAAATAATTACAATAATTACATTTTGATTTCTTTCCTTCTTCAACTAAGTAAAATCTGCAACTAAGTAGAATCTGCAACTCCTAGCCTTCTTTCCTCTTTCCAAGCAACTTGCATACAATCATAAGGCTGTGACCATGGGGTCCTCACCTCCCAGCCTAGGCTTACTAGAGGCCACCCCCGAGCTTGGAGAACCAAGTACTAGACAGGTTACACTCAAGCAAACACAAACAAGCAAAGGGGAAAACATAACAAACACATTCCCATTCCCAAGCTGAAACTTCATCACATAATGTGATGTTTTACTAGGGTGGAAGTGGACCAAGTACCCTAGAGGAGATCTGCTAGATAGTAACTCACAACCAACTCATGGCATCCAAGAAACACAACAAAACTCATCTTAACCCCCATATCCTTATGACCCCCAAAGGCATACCTGCCATATTTTCTCCCCTTATGACCCTGAATGCATAAACAAAACTATGCAGCAAGGGTCACATGGACAAACCCTTGAGATCACTCTCATGAAGAGAGCCTCTCACTCTAAGGATGTCAAACTCCTTCCACCCCCAAGACCATTCTGCCCTCCCAAGGGTAAGATGGTCTTGGATACTCCCAAAACACAACAAAATGCATAAGCAAAAATAGGAAAAGAATCACATAAAGCTTTCACAAATACAATACAAATAAAAAATACAATATTTTCATTCAAGCATTCTACAAATAGATTTTAACATGTAAGCAAGAAAATGCACCTACTTTGAATTTGCCAAGGGTATTCTAGGGAAAGCTTGGAGAGGAGCAGCCCAATCCACAAAACTCTTCTGCAACACTTAGCCAAATCCCCTATTCCAAACTGGTTTTTTCCTTCAAATTTTGCAAGATCTCCAAAAATGGAGAGAGGGTGATTAGCTCACTAAGCTTCAATCGCTAGCCTAAGAAGGCTTCTCTCACTCCTTCCAACCTCTTGGATAGAGTGAGGGACTCCCATTGGTTGGTCTTCCCTAGGTCTTACACACTCCCTAACCAAGGCACCTCAAGAAGAGGAATGAAATGGGGAAAATGAATTACACCTATCAAGAAGGTTATCTAACGAAGGATGGCACTCGTATAGATGGAATTCGTCCATCTTGGGAAAATCACTTTTTTGGGTGCTTAAACAAGCCCTAGGGGAAGGACACATGGCCAAATTTGGCCTTCACCCATAGGTACCCCATGAGGCCTAATAAAAATGCTCTAAAACTGACTCTAGGAGTTGATTTAACCCTTAGAAAGTCCACCTAGAGTTAACCTACGGGTCAACTCTGAGTTGACCCTCCTTGTGGCTCACTATCCTAGATTTCTTGGTACCTTCAAGGATAATTAGTAAATATAACAATTAAACAAAAATAAATCTCTCCAAAAAGGTGACATGACAATTGCCAACACCACATACAACATAGGTGTCAAGTGACACTACAAAATAGTTCCACATCACAAATACACACATGGCAATTGTCCCTTGAATGATTTAAACAATTCAATAAATACAATTTACACTCATGCAACATTTTACGTTTACAAATAAAATACAATACATACGGGGTGTTGTCTCTCCAAATAGACAACCCCTGGTTTTACGAATGCACATAGGCCTAGGCTTGATTCTCCATAGTATTTCCATGGTCACATGGATAATTTCTTGCGCGTCTCAATTTAAACATTAGTACTTTCCAATATCCTCATGTAATATTGAACACGTAATCAAGAATACAATTCAATCACTTTGCATAGAATTGACATTATACAATATAATTTGCCACATATCAAAGCAATTCACATAAGCAATTCATCATAACCCTCATAATTTAGTCCATTCATAAGACATGCAGACATATTTCTAGCATTATAATAAAGTCTTGCAAATCAAATAATGACATACATCGTCTCAATGTTACCTTGTTCTAGGATCATATAAATTCTATATCCACAAAGCATAGAAATGAAGCATCAATATATCAATGTTATCAAATTCATGAGATCATATAAAGTTCTATATCCATAATGCATAAAAATAAAGCATCCATAATAGTTCCAACATGAAAATCACTGAAAAGCTAAGATGGGTCGGGTTAGGGACTCACACCCTCCCCCTCTAGGCATGAACTTTCTCCTACAGTTCATCAAAAAGATGAGGGTACTGAGATCTCATACGTGTTGCATCCTCCCATGAAGCTGTAACCTCATCATAACAATCCCACTGGACCCTAACCTAGCCCATCTCTTGACCTTGAAGGGCCAACATCTAGCAAGCCAAAATGCGAATGGGCTCCAAAGCTAGCTGCTCATCTGACTCCACCTGCAAGTCATCCCAATCTGAAATATGAGACTCATCATAGATATACTTCCTCAAAACTGATATATGAAACACATTGTGGATGCATGACAGGCTAGGTGGCAAATCTAGGTGATAAGAAACTGGTCCTATCCTCTCAAAGATCTCATAAGGTCCGACAAAGCGAGGTGCAAGCTTAGAACCCTTTCCATAATGGATTGGACTCTTATGCGACCGCACTCTCAGAAAAACTCTGTCCCCAACCATGTAACTCCAGTCAATCCTCTTTGCATCTGCATATTTCTTCTGCCTATCTTGTGCCTCTCTAAGGCATTGTCTAATCAAAATTACCTACTACTCCATATCACAAACCATCTCAGGGCCTATGGCCAGTCTATCCTCAATATGGTCCCAACTCAAACACGTCTTGCAAGGTCTGTCGTACAAAGCCTGAAAAGGTGGCATCCCCAAAGAAGTGTGATACCCATTATTGTAGGCAAACTCTACTAAATGAAGGTACTCCTCCCATCTAGTCTGATGATCCATGACATACATGTGGAGCATATCCTCTAACACCTGGTTAACCCATTATGTCTGTCCATCCGTTTCTGGATGATAGGTTGTGCTGAAATTGAGCTTGGTGCCCATTGTTGCCTGTAATGCCTTCCAAAAGGAAGAAGTGAAGATGGAATCCTTGTCAAAAATAATCTTGCATGGAACACCATGAAGCCTGAAAATGTCTCGCAAGAACACCTGTGCCACTGCTAGTGCTGTGAAGGTAGTACAGACTAGTGACAAGTGGGCCACTTTGGTCAACTTATCAACTATCACCAAGATAGCATCATGGCGGCAAGATGACATGGGAAGACCAATGATGAAATCTATGGATATAGTATCCCACTTCCACTCTGGTATAGCATGAGACTAGAGAAACCCACCTAGATGGCAGTACTTCATCTTGACTCTCTGACACTCAAGGCATCAGGCTACTAACTCAGCGATAAGCTGCCGCATACCTAGTCAATGATATAACTACCTCAAGTCTACATGCATCTTCTTAACCATAGGATGCACTGCATAAGGAACTCTATGAGCCTCCATGACAATGAACTCTTTCAATCCCCCGGGAGAAGGTACATAGATGCACCCTCTATGGTGTAATAGTCCATTGGATTCTAAAAAGTAATCCACATACTTCCCCTCCAAGGTCTCCTGAGATCGGATCCTCGAACAAATCTCTAGATACCATCCATCCTATGGAAACCACTGCAATAAACAGTCTCTCAAATCTGTGCTCATAGATATGGTGTATACCTCATGTCATCTCCTACTCAAGGCATCTGCGACTACATTCTCCTTCCCCTTGATGTAGTGGACATCAAAATCATACTCGGAAAGGAACTCCATCCATCTCCTCTGACGGGCATTAAGATTAGGCTGGGTGAAGATATACTGCAAACTCTAATGGTCTGAATGAAGCTTGAAGTGATGACCCAAAAGGAAGTGTCTCCACCTCACAAGTGCATGTACTACTGTTGCAAGCTCTAGGTCATGCGTAGGGTAGTTAAGCTCATGATTCTTAAGTTTCCTAGACTCATACGCTATAACTTTTCCCTCCTACATAAGGACTACTCCTAATCCATCCAAGGAAGCATCTGTGCATACCATGAAATCAGCTGTGGGGTCTAGCACAATAAGAATAGGTACACTAGTGAGTGCCCTTTTCAGATCATAAAAATCCCTCTCACACTTCTTTGTCCACTCGAATTTCTTTCCCTTTCACTGGAGGGATGTGATGGGGTGTGCAACTCTGGAAAATCCCTCAACAAAGCGTCTATAGTATCCCGCTAAACCCATGAATCTCCTGACCTCTGTCACACTAGTTGCTGTTGGCCAATCCATGATAGCTCTGATCTTTGATGGGTCAACTGAGATCCCATCACTGGATATAACATGCCCAAGGTACTTGACCTCTGATCTAAAGAAAGCACACTTCGACAAACTGCCGAACTGGTTGTCCCTCAAACACTGCAAAACCTGCCTCAAATGCTCCTCATACTCCTCATTCCGAGAATATATTAATGTCATCGAGGAACACGATTAAAAATTGGTCGAGGAAAGTGCAGAATACCCCATTCATGAGACTCATGAATACAGTTGGAGCATTCGTAAGACCGAATGGGACCACAATGAACTCATAGTGGCCATATATAGCATGAAACACGGTCTTGTGGATATCACTCTCCTTAATCCTCAACTGATGATACCCTAACTTCAGAGCTATTTTGGAGAACACTTTAGCACCCTGAAGCTAATCAAACAAATCATCGATCCTGGGAAAGGGATAACGGTTCTTGATGGTTACTTTGTTCAGTTGCCTATAATCCATGCATAACCAAAGGGACCCGTCCTTCTTATTCACGAAGATGGCTAGTGCATCCCAAGGGGAGATGCTAGGATGAATGTGACCCTTCTCTAAGAGTTCCTCTAGCTGTACCTTGAGCTCATTAAGCTCATGTGTGGTCATCCTATAAGGTTCTCTTGAATTTGGCTCAACTCCTAGTGCTAGATCTATGTGGAAGTCAATCTCTCTGCTAGGTGGCATACCAGGCAGCTCGACTAGAAACACATCTGTAAATGCCCTAAAGATGGGATGATCATCTATGGAAGTCTCCTTCTCATTTTCTTCCTCTCTATCATTGATGGTGATAGCAAACAATTGGCATCCCTTTCACATGCTTCGCTTAAGCTGCTTAGCAGAAATCATACGAAGAGACACGGACGTTTGAATCCCAGCGATTACTATGGGAGCACCATGATCATCCTCACACTCGATCTTTTTCAGATGATAATCCATCTTGGCTCTATGGGTGTAAAGTTAATCCATGCCAAGTACGATGCCATAGGATCCGAGTGGTGTAACTCTAAGGTCTACTAAAGTGGTGGTATTACCAATCTAGAGCCAACATCCCCTAACCTCTGAATCCACTGACACTCTAGCCCCTGATGCTAACTCCACTTCCCAACTGACACCTTACTGCCACTAGCCCACAACGCTCCACAACCAATGGAGATATAAAGGATTTAGTCACTTTTGAGTCAAATAATATATAAATATTGATACCTCTGATCATACCTACAGCCTCAATGACTGTGGCCTAGTGCTTTGTCTAGTGGTTGTCAACCACTGCGAAGACCCTATGGGACTTGCCCATATCTCCAACTGTAGGCTCTGATGTTGCCATCCTCTGATTACCTGCCATCTAACCCTATGGACACTCTCTCGCCATGTGCCTCATGGCTCCACATGTGAAACAAGCACTGCGTGCCTGAAACTATGTGCCCTGAGGCCTAGAGTAAGGCTACCCACTTGTCCTGCTTGAACCACTATACCCACCCCTGGAGGACTGTTGAGTCCGTGCCGGAGGTGTGTATGTACCCTGTGCCCTCTAGTTGCATCTAGGACCCTATGACTACCACTGCTTGGGCTTAAAGCCCTACTATCCCTGAGGGGGCCTTTGCCTCTAACTCTACTATGACTGTTGTGGAGGAGGGGGTTTATAGGACCCTGATGCATTTTTGTGGTTGCCTTTCTAGTGGGGTTTCTGAAACCCGAAAGACTGGGGTGTCGGCTTTTAGTTCTGAAACCAATCCCTCGTGTCCTGTGGCCTGACCTGAATCTCCTCGGCTATCAAGGCCTTCTCCACGACAACCTGAAGGCTCCCTGGAGTGGCCATCCTCACTAGTCCTGCTATCCCGACATTAAGTCCCCTAATAAATTGGTTGACGAGAAGCTTCTCATCCTTCAAGTAGTCTACATAAGGTAGGAGCTCGATGAACTTTCTCTCATACTGGGTCACTGAGAGACCCTTTTGCTAGAGGTCGTGGAACTCATCTATCCTACACTGCCTGAAGTGCTCTGACAGGTATCTCTCCCTGAACCTCTCTATGAAGATCTCCCATGTGAGGGTGTCTACAGTTAGACCACACTTGAATTTCTCCTGTTTCCACCATGTGGAGGTCGTCGATCTCAAAAGGTGGACTGCAACTCATGCCTTCAAATTTCTTTCGTAAGAACGCAATGCGAAGCACCGATCTAGGCTCAAAAGCCAAGCCTCAGCCTCTACCCCATCAGTAGATCCCCCAAAATATGGTGGCTGGAGGCGTAAAACCTCTCTGATCAGATCCCCTAGTTCTTGACGTGTCCTCTCAATATAAACAGGTGCGGTTACCGGAGGTGGTCCAAGTAGATGAATGGACTCAGGCTCATGCTCAGTCTAGCCCTCTAAGGAATTAGGAGGTGGACTCCTACTCTGTTCCCTATCTGCTGATCTAAGGCTCCTTGAGTTCTGGTTTCCTACATGATGATCTACTGCTAGAAACCTATCCTGCACTATCCCAATCAAGTTCTGAAGTGCTAATAAGATGTCTCAGTTTGGATCAACTGATGGTTCGGGAGGGGCCTCTGGGTTCCCTTCCGGAACCGGTTCCTCCCTGACAACATCTTCGCATGCCATACGCGTATGCTTAGGACCCCTTCCACACTTGCGAGCTTGTCGCATAGTCGGAGGCATCCTTATGAGAAAATAAAATAAAATAAAATAAATAAATAATTTTTGGGGAAAAAATTAATAAATTAAATAATTAAAATGAAATCTAATGGAGAAAGGTTCCTAGTGTTGGAAACCTTGCTCTGATACCAAAATGTCGTGCCCAAACCTTTGGGCTAAAAATGAAACAATTTTTTTTTTGAAACACCTAAACTCTCAAAATAATCTACATTTAAAGTGGAATCAAATAATTCTTGTCTTCACTAGGATGTAAATAGAATTGTTTTCTAAAGTTGGATTAATTAACTAACTCAAATAAGATACATTAATTAATGGAGATTAATTATTCCCAAGAGGGTTGTCGCAATTTAATTAGTTAATTTAAATATCTTTAAATAAGTTGCCGCTAATTAAAGTCGAGGGGTATTTAGATTGTAGATAGGAATTTGGAATTCATCAATGCAATAGATATTAGACTAGCTCAACCACAAAAACTAGATTACAATCATAAGAAATCCTTAAAACATTCAATAGAGATATGAAGACAAGATAATCAAACCAAATGCAAACCATTACAAATGCAAATATCTCCTCCATAATTCTCCATTGTCCTTTTTTCTCCTTCAAATTACTTTGTTTGTGGATCTCTCCTACAAATGCAAAAGCATAGTATGAAAGCAAGATTGAACAGATGAAATGGCAGCTTAAGGATACTAGAAGCGTGATTGATTCCTCTACAAATGTGATTAGATCTTTTTTTTTTCATTGAAGAAAATCATCCAATTTATAGACAAATTGGAGAGAGGACAAGATTAGAATGAAGAGATTCGAAAAGGAAATTTCAAATCAAGAATGACAAATATGACAAATAATGACAAAATTGACATTTTCTATGCAAGATTGATTGATTGACAAATTATGACAAAATTGACATGCAAGATTGATTGATTGACAAATTATGACAAAATTGACAAAATTGACATGCCATTCCCATGAAATTAGGGGAAATATTAGAAAAATTGAAGAAAATAGGAGAAATAGAAAATTAGGAATTAGGAGAAATTAGTAAATTGGAAAAATTGAGGAAAAGGATGAAATAGGAATTAGTTGAATTAATTAATAGGTTTTCATCCATTAATTAATTCATGAAAAAGACCTAGGAGTAAATAAATAGATTTATTTAAGCCACCAAGAAGAAGCAAAGGATTAGATGATCAAATCATAAAACCCTAGAAATAAGAGGACAAGGAATTAGGTCAAGACAATAAGAAATTAATGCAGGTTCGATCATGATTCTGATTGACAAAGGACCAATGCTGATAAACAATTAAGATTGGTTGAAAAATTGACCAAGATTAACAAAGAGATCAAATTGATAGGCTCCAATTGATGAGGAACAATGACTAATTGATCCAAATTGACATGATTGAAAAGGACAACGATCGATGACAAATCAATCAAAAAATGACAAGATCGACAAGAGGACAAGGATCGATGACGAATCGATCGCAAGATGACAAGATCGACAAGAGGACAAGGATTGATGATGAATCAATCGCAAGGTCAAAAGATTGATAAAAGGACAAAACCCTAATTCTATCATCGATTAGGATTGACGATGTCCAAAATGATGATAAATGAGCACGCACATTGATGTGACAGGATAAGATCGACCAGAATCATAACTGAAGATTGTTATCGACAAGACCAAATTCAAAAGCGAGAAAAATGAGGAATGTAGAAGAAGGACTCGATGCTCGCAAATGATAAAGACCAAGTGCGCAACATAGAAGAAATGTTAATGTGATGCAAAAACCCTAAAATAAGGCAATGCGCAAATGTTAAAGTATGACTCCGCAAGCGTTGACCATTTTTAGATGTCTACATTTTGCCCCTCTTTGAGACAATGCGATTCTAAGCATTGTTTCAAAGAACAATAATGAAAATGCCCCAGACAATAACAATGACATATGCATGCCCCCTTGAGGAATTGGCTGAAAACATCCAAAAAAGAGGCCAATTAGTCGATAAGAATAATAGAAAATGATAGGTTCGAATAGATCAAGAATTGAAGGTCGGATGCACAAATTACAAGAAATAGAAGGCGCAAAAGACCATGACCAACATAAGATGGAGAGCATGCACATCCATCTAGGCACTAACAAAGATCTATAAATGAGACAAGGAGAAGGAAAAGAGCTCATTTGCACTAGCCGAAGTGGAGGAATTATTGCTTTGGAAAAGGACCCTTGCATAGAGATGGCGAACATTCCAATGGCAGATCACCTTGGGGAATGTGTATGCACCTATAGATGACCAGACAACATGGGAGTAGCAGTATGTATCTCAAAAACCCATATTGTCAATTTCATGAATTTTGCTTGATTGTGGGACATTGCGGGGCCAACAGGGGAGGGAAAAATGCAGATCTGCGCCTGTGTGGGTGCATTCTGTGCCTGTGTGAGGATGTTATACAGTTGTGTAGGGTACATAGGCATAGCTTGATGCTGCACAGGTGCAGGACAAGGTACACAGGCACAGTTGTGCATTGAAAACACCAATTTGATCGAAAACAGCGCGCAGATGATCCTGAAAAGAGGGATAAGGGTAGGATAGGTCAAAATAGATAAGAAAAACCCTGATTTGTGCATGAAACAAGGAAATGCAGCCCTTATGAGAAAACCCTAAAACTGACAAAGTGTGCCCCAATTGTGATGCAGAGTCGAGAGTATCCATTGATTACATGGGAGAATAGACCTGACTGCTTCATGTTGTGACATAGACTCAGGAGTACAGATATAGATACATTAGCAAGACTTGGATTATACTATATTACATTCATGCCCGAGATTAGGGCAAACACAAGATTGCTTACCGCATTAGCAAAGCGATGGCATTCAGAGACTTCTTCTTTCCATCTGCCGACTGGACAGGCTACTGTGACACTAGAGGACGTGTGGCGTATCCTCCGCATTCCGATTCATGGGAAGATGATAGTATATGACCTAGCGATAGGGAGAGACACTTTGTGCAGATTATTTGAGTGCGATGCAGATGACCTTGATATCGTAGAGAGGGAGATTGGTTGGGAGACCATGGCATTAGAGTACGATCAATGATATGTGGTGATAGCAGTGGTTATAACATGCCTATTATCAGGTGATAGATGAGGACATGGATTCCCTATTGGATGGGGAAGAGTGTTAGAGAGGATGGCGATAGAGGGGACTGTATATGCATGGGGACCATGTGTGCTTGCTATGTTATATTTTCAGCTGCATCAGATAGCATATCAGAGGGTGCAGACTTTGAGCCATGGGGTCACACCATTACAGGTATGGGCATTTGAGCACATAGCCATATGTCGACCGATTGCAGAGAGACAAGTAGTACCACATCGATCATATGTGTACTGCTATGGGGGTACATTGAGACAAGGTCCGTTTGGATACATATTGTATTGGCGACATTAGCTAGATAGATTGAGAGAGTTCACATGATGGCCATATCAGGAATGCCCTGGATGGTCAGATGATAGTGATGAGCTACCGTATTGCAAATAGGAGAGGTACTTGATTAGGCAACCAATGAATCACCAGAGAGTGATTGAGATGTATCTGCCAGAGAGAGTCAGATGATAGTTTGGAGAGAGGCAGGATGTACCAAGAGGGACTACACACTTTGCCCGGTCTCACAGAGAGACGAGTCAGTGGGGGAGGATGATTCAGCCACACATAGCATATGCTAACTTCACACAGCTATAGTAGAGACAGTGGGATTGGAGATCAGATGTTGTGGATGCTAGGATGACAGAGGAGTATGAGCGATGGTTTGCATGATGATGGCTAGTGCCATTGACGGATCCTGATATTTCGGTACCTAGGAGACAGGAGGACTTCCCACTTGCTGGAGAGGAGGAGGGAGATTATGAGGATGATGAGTGATGAGGACAGAGGTGATGAGGATGAGGAGGATGACAAGGATGGAGGGGGTGATGAGGAAGGAGATGATGAGGAGGATGAGGATGACGAGGATGGAGGGGGTGATGAGGAGGATGAGCCAGATCCAGCCGATCATGAGGTACTGCAGGATATACCCATAGAGCCGGAGACAACTAGTATAGAGGAGATGGAGATATGTAGGGCCACCATAGCGAGTCAGCATGATCATATTGCAACATTAGAAAGATAAAATGCTATCTTGAGGACAGAGCAGGATGAGTTCAGAGTTGAGATAGCTAGACTGACAGTGGCGCGAGATACAACGATAGCCCAGGCATAGCAAGTAGAGCAGAGAGTGACCGAGTATATTGGGTCGATTAGGGATGCCAGTGCATTTGAGATGGCACAAATGTTGGTAGAGACCGGAGATGAGATATGTCATTGGAGGACACTATATGAGAGTGTAGTTCCACCAGAGCAGAGAGCAGCATCATATCGGTCACGGTTGAGGACAGAGAGTAGGCCACATTCACGGAGGTCAGCGAGCAGCATGGGGGTGAATGGACCCAGGAGACCACCACAGCCAAGACCAGGAATAGGAGGGACATCATCTTTGAGACATGGCAGGGATGAGGAGAACAGAGGGAGCACCCAGTGACAGAGGCACGTGCTCCTTATGACAGAGACATATATTGTTTGACATTATGTACTCAGCTTGTGGGCCATACTTAGGACAGACAGTCCAATTTTGTACTTCGATATTGTTTTGATATATGATATGATATGCAGCTATATGATGGAATGCAATGTGTTATGGCTGATGTATACTTTCCATGTATGGATGGCTTATGCACTATTTATATACTATCTTTGGAACATGTATGAATGGTGTTTATGTTTTTGCGTGCATTTATAAGATGAAATGGATAAAATGTTGTGTATGGACTTGATATAATGCGAATGTACTAATCAATGAATGCAGGATGCAACTTATGTTTTTGAAGATCAAAGAACTAGACTGAACTGACTACCCAAACTGATGGAAGAAATGTTAGTAAGAAGAAATTAGACAGAGGATAGTTAGAGATGAAGAAGAACTTTCTTTCACCAATGCATAGAAGTAGGTGAGAACCTTTATTTAATGTAGCAAAGCGGATGCAGAGCATCATGGCATTGAAGGCCAGAGCTAAAACACAACCCCTTTTGCAAAAGGCAGACACATTGCACACAAGGAATGAGTGAATCATCCTAGAGTGCATACATCAAGGGTCGAGGTATGTGCGGCGTTCACAGAGTGAACGTACTTATCACAGACACCCAATGATATAGTTGCCCTAGTTTGTGACAAACATTCCACAAACAACAAACACAACAAAAAAGGAAAGGGACCATGAACCATTCCGGTCACTCTAAATCACTTAGTGATATCCTCGAGCAACATAGGAACATGATCGAAGCCAAATATAAATCAGGAAAAAGATAAGACGCAAAAATTCAACCAAGTCAAACAAACAGTCTGATCGTCATTGTCAAAAGTGGAACACAAGAATGATCATGTTGTCTGGTTCTAGGAAATGTGGTACCCCGTCTAAGATAGGACACAGTCTGGTTTCGAGTATACCACACCCTATATAAGACCCATGATAATAATGACAAGGACAAATGATATTGATGTTGATTGATTGATATGACAATTTTGATCAGTTTGAATGTCTGGTTTGATTGAAAAATTCATATGTTAACGCATGATTTTAGTAAAGCGCAGTGTTGTAACATGTTATCTGTTTGTTGTCTACACAAATGTTTGATCGATTGTCATTGGATGTATGCTCAGTGATCTATCTATGCACAAAGGGTACCATTTATTGACAAAATGCAAAATACCAAAGGAATTGTTTTTGGATTTTGATGTTTTGAATTTTTTTTTGTTCATTTTTCAGGACTTTATTTGACTTTTTAGGGATTTTTTTAGGACATTATTTGATTTTTAGGGATTTTTTTAGGACATTATTTGATTTTTTTTAAATTATTTCGGGACATTTTTTGAATGTTTTTGGATTATTTCAAGACATTTTTCAATTTTTATGATTTTGCCCCCAATGTCTAGCAAGGCAAGGAATATGACAGGTGAATAAATAGGCTTGCTGAAATGTTGGTGGATAGAGGGAAGACAAAGGCCTTTTATCATGGAGACAATACGGATGCAATTTTCAAGGGCTATTGCATGATGGGACAAGAGACTGGATATGACAATGTAAAGCAGGAACATGGCATGAGGGACATGTCAAGAGGTTTTTGAAATCGTGTTTAAATTTTGCGTCCTTATGTCAGATCAAGATCAAGGGACATAAAGAGTGTATGGATAGTGATAAGATATGGATAGGATAAGGAAGACCAAGAATGGATAAGGGACATGGACTGAAGGTCGGGATTGGCTAAGGGATAGTGGCAGAAAGTTGCAATAAGCTAGGGAATATAGATGAAAAGTTGTAATAAGAAAATGGATAAAGACCAAAAGCTATGATGGACTAAAAGCTCCAAACAAGATGCATGATGCTCATGATGATCCTCAGCCTTGTCAAGATCAAATGTGGAAAAGGGGAAATGGATAGGAGGGACAATAGGATATGAAGGGTAATGACAGGGGTTCGATAGGATAATGGAACAATGAAGGACAAAAGGATATGATAGGATAAAACCTGTCCCCAAGTATGGTATGCAAGAAGTTCATAGATTACGCATGACACCTGTTTGCCAGGTTTTCACCAGTGGACGAATTATTTTTGCTTTACTTTTTTCTTTCCTTTTTTTTTTTTTTTTAATATTTTTTGGTATTTTTTGAGCTTTTGATTTTATTTTTTTTGTATTTTGACTTTTTCAATAGAAGATGGACACATGATAGGGGATGGAAGAAGGACTCAAGTGTCTTTTTTTTTTTTTTTGGATAGTAGCCTTAAAAAAAATGGACCATGACCTTTAAAAGTATGCTCAAAGACGTTGGTAGGATAAGGACATGGAAAATAAGATGAAACTAAGGTGAGGATTTATGCAAAGGATGGGATCAAAGGGATCAAAGGATGGAAAATATGCATCGGATAATGGATAGGGTATTGGAAGAATTGGGCTTGAGCGGATGGAAATGAAGGCAAGATCAACATTGGCACACACCTTGAGGGGTGATGGACTGATGGAGGAAAAATGTATTTTGGATATTGAGATTTTGAGGAAGGAAAGGCTATGGATTTTGGGACATAAGGGCCCAAAACGGATGAAGAAGGTGGTGGAGAAATAGACTTGGAAGGTTTGGATGGAGGAATAGCAATTTTAGATGCCAATTTTGATGTTTCTTTAGGCTTTTGTGCTTCAAGGAGCCGCTTAGGGATCCACATGGTTTTTGATTTTTCATGCTTTTGTGGTTCCTTGGAGTGCATTGCTTGCACAAGGGATTTAGGAACCCATATAGATTTTGACTTTTGTTTTTGAGCAATGGGCCTTTGTGACCTTTTGGATTTTTCCTTTTCTTTATAGATCATATTGTTCTTTGTTTTGACATGTCGATTATATTGGACATGTTGATCCTTGAATACATGTGGATTTTTAGACTTATGACTTTTATGCTTGGCATCCAAATTGCTTGGAGGGGGAAAGGAATGCATGGATGGATATTAATGAAATGGAGTTCTTTTGGATTGATGAAATTTACTCAAGGATGTGTGCCTTTGATGACCTTGCATAAAGGATGAAGGGATATAAGGACCTAAGATGGATGGAAAGTATGATGGGGAAGGTGTATATTTTGATTTTGATGGAGGGATACCAACGTCTTGAGAGTGAGTTGTGTAGACATGACCCTTAACATTTTCTTTGATATGGAGGGGTTCTTTTTCATGAAGGTCTACTCCTTTGCCTTTTTGAATATCTTGACTTGTAGGATACTCTTTTCTTTGGGAAGAAGACGCGAGTCCATTATGAGGTGGATATGATATGAGAGAAATAATGAGATCATGAAGTGGATCAGATTGGACCAAAGAGGAAAAACCCATTGTGCATGTCGAGGGTTCATGAACATCTTGCACTGAGATGTTAGAATCATGAGGGGGATTAGGATCATGAGGGGGACTAGGATTGTGTAGTGGACATGGTTCAATGACAGGCTCTTCAAGAGATGGAATGGGAGAAATAATGGGATCATCAAAAGAAATACGATCTTGGAGTGTATATGGAGCATTAAGACAAGGAGATGGAGGAACAAAAGGATCTTGTGGAGGATTTAAAGGAATAATTTGATCTTGACAAGGAGGAAGATCATTGGAATCCTCTTTAAAGGTGCTTTGCTCTGGACTTTTAATGGGATCATCGGAAAGGATGGAAGGGATATCTGGAATGTCAATGGGATTTGAAAGGACATTTTTTTCATGAAATGGAATGGGATCATTTGGGATTGGATGGACTAGGATATCTTGATCTTTCTTGAGGAATGGAGTGTCAATAGGACTTTGGATAGGATGGAAAAGAATAGGGGAATCATCGTGAGTGTCTGGGAACATGGGGTCCTAGTCAACAATTGGATGGGATGATAAGGTTTTGGGATCTTGATCTTCATCTATTTCAAGACATGTTTCTTCATGCTCTAAATTATCCTCTTGACATGGGGTTGGACTTTGGATATGCATGGGGGATTCTGACAAGGGATCAATGTTTTGGCATGAAGGAAATGTACTTTGAACATTTGTGATGGATTCTGGCAAGGGATCAATGCTTGAACATGAGGAAAAGGGACTTTGAATGGGGTCCTCTAAAATAGGTAATGGCAATAAAGTGCATGGTTGCATTGGGTCTAGTATTTCTGAAACATGACAAGGATGTGCATGATGAATTGGATTATCTTGGCAATCAATTATGAATAGCCCTTGGATAATTTCATCCTTGGGTGTATTGTTTGATAAGGACAATATGGAATGTTCTTGTGAAACTTCTAAAGGTCTAGGGATAGATGCCACAGGAGAGTCAATTTGTTTGTGGGGGGATGAGGCATTGTTAGACATAATTGTATTATCTTGATCTTCCTCAAAGAACTCACTTGGTAGTTTCCTTAAGATCCTTGCAATAAAGCCACCTTTCTTTCGAGATTTTGACATAGTTGTATCTGGAATTTGAACTTGTTTGGAAAGGATTTGGCTCTAGTCTGATGTCATGTTTTGATTTCAAACTAGATGTTGATCAAATTGGTTTGACATGTTCAAAATTTGGCTTGGTGTGTGCTGCAACCTTTGTTTTTGAATGTTTGGTTGTGGTTGTTGACATTGATATGTTGATTGAACTTGTTGATATTCCACCATTGGTTGAACTATTTGTGGACATTGTATAGTTGGTTGGACATATTGTTGAAATTGGACCATTGGTTGTGTTGGTTCTATATGTTGGACCATTGGTTGTGTCTGTTGGAAATGTTGGAGCTGTTGAACAATTGGTTGTGATGGTTGAAAATCTGATTGATAGTAAACACCTTCTTGTTCTTGTTGTGGAGGCACATAATGTTGTTGTCTCTTTTCTTGAAATTGTTTCATCATCTCTATTTGTGAGAAGAGAGCTAGTATGTCGGATCATTCAATAAGAGATCTTACATCAATTGGCTCAATATTTGGATTTCGACCTGGAAATTTTTGAAACATTTTGGACATTTGTGATCTATTCTTCTCAATGTTTTTCACTTTTTGTTCCAAAATCTCCTTTTCTTGATCTAGTTTCTCCTCTAGTTTTTGTATTTGGACATTTACATCATCATGATAAGTTTGATCCAAGTTATGAGACATGTAGAGATTGTAGTGACATGAATGATTTCTCAATTGTGATGACATGGCTTCGTAAGAAGGTTGAGACCTCATTTCAACAAAGATGTCACTATGCAATGCAACTAATGGGATTGACAAATGCAACCTAAAGGATGACAATGCAACTTAATGTTTTTGTTGTTTTTAAAGATTTGGACAAACTTTTTGGAATGCAAACCTAAAGACTCAACCTTGGGAAGTTGAAATGAAGCCAAGACCTTAAAGGACAAAGGACCAAATGATAATAGGACTAATGACAATGTCTCACCTATATGCTTGGATACTAAGCTAGGTTTGGCAAAAATGATATTAATGAAAGGACAAATTTTAGAGAAGGTCAAGACTCCCTAACAACAACTTAGGGTATCATCCAAATTTTTTATTTTTCAAGTTTGACAAACCAAATTTTTGAGACTAAATGCAAGAAGGCAATGATTATGACAATGACTTAGGATATGACATGAAAATTATCTAAGGATATGATATGCCAAGATGAAGCCAAGACAAGATGACAATACAATGATAAGGATATGTGAAGACCAATGACTTGGAATATGTAAAATGCAACCTAGGCAAGACCTAATTTTAGCATGACAAGGATAATGCACGAATGTCACCTAAATGGAAATCTATCTTGGATATGACAATGAAATGCAAACTTAGGAAAATGATTTTGAACCTAAGTGCAAAATGAGGACGCTTGCAATGAAAAGGACTAAAATGAAGGGAGGTGACAATATGTTCTAGGACCTAAGTTGGACTATGCAAAACCTAGCCTAAAGTGACATGAATTTTGAAACAAGGATATTCAATGTTTTGACAAGCCATGTTCAAATGTTGGATGAATACTTGGACAAATTTGGACTTTTGTTTGGATTTTGTTTTGAATTGAAGGTTGTTGATTTTGAAAAACCCAAGTTGATTATGAACACCTTTTGAAAGTTTGTTTTTGATTTAACCTTTGACAATCACGGAAGACAAAATGTTTGTTTGACTTTGACTCAAGACAATCAAGCACGTTCACAACAAATCCTATGGCTGGCAAGGACAATATCTGTTGAATCCTCTAACCATAAAATACAACACTTAGCCGGATAGCTAGATGCTTGGTAGCACTAGCTCCCCCTTACAGTGCACTCACTTCTCAGGCATACCAAGCTTCGAGTTCAAGGGGCATCACTTCCCAAGAACTTTCTATCTCTAGCTAAGGAGTACATGAGAGGTGTCTTTGGCATGTGCGTATCACAATGCCTGAGCCAACAGATAGAAGGATTTTGGCCTCTAAAAACAAGAGATTCTAGTAAGGGCATCCGTTTGGGCAGGTATTGATCCGGTGAATAAATCATTGCAATACCATTCCAGCACCCGTTGTCTACAACTTTTGTTGCATCCATAGTTATTTAGAGTGGTTCAGAAGAGCTTGGCTTTAGCCTGTCACCACTTTGGGTCGTTCCCTCTCACCAATGCCTGTGCAAAGTGCCAGGCAAATTGGGAGGCAGGCCCAATTCTAAGGGTTAAAAAATGCAATCAAACTAAAAGCAATCAAAGCATGCATGGTGTTCATTAACCTTTAAGAAACTAAATGTGCAACTACTTTAAAAATCACATGCAAGATGTTTTAATAAAAGTCTTTGACCACGTCCTGCATAAGATTTGTTAGTAATTTCATTTTTAGTCTTCGTCACACATAACACCAAGGTGCTGCATAGAGAATTAGTACCAAAGAAAAACCAGAATATAAGAACAAAATGAAAACAAAGTATTTTGTAAGTAAAAACACTGGTTTCACCTCTGTTTCTGGCCTTACACAGGCACAGAATGTCTCAACATAGGCGCAAAATGCCTTGACATAAGCGCAGAATGCCTTGACATAGGCGCAGATCTCTTTGACATAGGTGCAGATCTCCTTAACACAGGTGCAGATCCCTCCTACACAAGCGCAGAAGTGTCCAGAAAGCCTTGAGTTGCCCTGTTTCTTGGGTTTTCACCTGCAAATCAGCTCAAAAGCACTCAAAAACATGGTTAAGGGGTTAATTCACATCGCGTTCACCAAAAAATGTAGATAGGAATTTGGAATTCATCAATGCAATAGATATTAGACTAGCTCAACCACAAAAACTAGATTGCAATGATAAGAAATCCTAAAAACATTCAATAGAGATATGAAGACAAGATAATCAAACCAAATGCAAACCATTACAAATGCGATTATCTCCTCCATAATTCTCCATTGTCCTTCTTTCTCCTTCAAATTACTTTGTTTGTGGATCTCACCTACAAATGCAAAAGCATAGTATGAAAGCAAGATTGACAAGATGAAATGGCAGCGTCAGGATACTAGAAGCGTGATTGATTCCTCTGAATTTAATGTGATTAGATCTTCTTTTTTTCATTGAAGAAAATCATCCAATTTATAGACAAATTGGAGAGAGGACAAGATTAGAATGAAGAGATTTGAAAAGGAAATTTCAAATCAAGAATGAGAAATATGACAAATTATGACAAAATTGACATGCAAGATTGATTGATTGACAAATTATGGCAAAATTGACAAAATTGACATGCCATTCCCATGAAATTAGGGGAAATATTAGAAAAATTGAAGAAAATAGGAGAAATAGAAAATTAAGAATTAGGAGAAATTAGTAAATTGGAAAAATTGAGGAAAAGGATGAAATAGGAATTAGGTGAATTAATTAACAGGTTTTCATCCATTAATTAATTCATGAAAAAGACCTAGGACTAAATAAATAGATTTATTTAACCCACCAAGAAGAAGCAAAGGATTAGATGATCAAATCATAAAACCCTAGAAATAAGAGGACAAGGAATTAGGTCAAGACAATAAGAAATTAATGCAGGTTCGATCATGATTCTGATTGACAAAGGACCAATGCTGATAAACAATTAAGATTGGTTGAAAAATTGACCAAGATTAACAAAGAGATCAAATTGATAGGCTCCAATTGATGAGGAACAATGACTAATTGATCCAAATTGACATGATTGAAAAGGACAATGATCGATGACAAATCAATCACAAAATGACAAGATCGACAAGAGGACAAGGATCGATGACGAATCGATCGCAAGATGACAAGATCGACAAGAGGACAACGATCGATGACAAATAGATCACAAGGTGACAAGATTGAAAAGAGGACAAAACCCTAATTCTATCATCGATTAGGATTGACGATGTCCAAAATGATGATAAATGAGCACACACATTGAAGTGACAGGGTAAGATCGACCAGAATCATAACTGAAGATTGTTATCGATAAGACCAAATTTGAAAGTGAGAAAAATGAGGAATTCAAAAGAAGGACTCGATGCTCACAAATGATAAAGACCAAGTGCACAACATAGAAGAAATGTTAATGCAACGCAAAAACCCTAAAATAAGGCAATGCGCAAATGTTAAAGTATGACTCCACAAGCGTTGACCATTTTTAGACGTCTACATAGATATCTCAAATGCATTTAAAATTTATGTCGGCGAATTGGGGATGACCCTTTGGTGAAATGGTGGGAATTCTTTCCTGTAGTGCCTACAACGAAGGTTCAAACCCCCACGAGTTTGTCTCTACCGTGTAAAAAATGGAGTACTCTTACCCTGGGGAGAACCTTCGAGAAATAGTGGGGCTTCTTGCCTATAGTGCTTACATCCTTGGTTCAAACCATTTTTAAACAAAAATGCATATGACCATTTTTTTGGTGGAAAAATATGTCTTTGCATGCGAAAAAGAGATGCAATGCATCGACATCTTCTTTCGAGTGCTCTTATCCGCCACGGGGAAATTACAAAGGTTCTGTTAATCAATTTGTTGTTTTCGCTAATAACTCTGGGACTAAGGATCTTGGTAGGGTCATTTCACAGACCTACGATCAAGAGGCCTTATTTGCAAAAACAAATTACACTTTGGTTAATTCGGCTAGGGCTCCCCCTCTTCTTTACAAAGGCTGGGATCAGGATTGGCATCTGGTTAGCCGCAAAAGGGCATTAGGGCAACCAAACGGCCTCAAAAGGATTTCTAATCATTGTCGAGAGGAGGGTTTTGTAAAACCTTACCAACCAAAGAGTTCCTTTGCTTGCTACATTCCTCCACGAAAATCCTTGGGCAAATTATCAGAGGAGATGGAAACCTCTGGCCGTCATAATTCTAAGGAAATTAAGCACCCCATGTCGGATCTACCTTCAAATTCCCCAGCTACTCCTAACAGGTTGGTCATTGAAATAGATAATTATGCTTAGGCTAGGTATCAAATGCATTGCAGCAATATAATGATCTTTTCTTGGTGGAAAGGCTGGGCGATCCCGTCAGAACAAATTGCTAACTAGGTGTCATCCTCCTTCAATAACCAAGTGAGAATTGACATCCTTCCTGATAATTTCTTAGCTATTGAATGTGGTAATCAGAATCTTAGAAATTCATTTCTTAATGAGGATATATTAAAATTTAAAGGTCTAGGGTTTGATTGTTGGGAATGGCAACTTCTCTCTCTCCCATCTCAATTCAATTCCTGCATGGTTAATAGAGCAATTTTACTTGATAAATTCCCTGTAGAATTGCGTAATAATGACCTTTTAAGAATAATAGGCAACAAAATAGGTAAATTTGTAGAAGTCAAATAATCAGCCCTAATGTTCTTTAACCATCTCTTAATCATTAAAATGAATATTAACATTAAATCTTTAGAGCTTATAACTCTGAAATGTGATAAATCTTGTTTAACCTTAGAATTACCCTTTTATAATGGTCCCTTCGAAGATTCTATGCCAAGGAAGATTCCCTCTGAGAAACCTTTCCCTGTATCGTTGCTCAAGTCTAATGGCACTCCATTCAGATTCGTGGAAGGAGGGGGTTTTACCCTAGAGGGCTATAAGATTGATATTAACCCTAATCATCTTACCTCTAACCTATATCCTCATAGCTCCCCTATTAAGCCCTCTCGCTCCCCTCTTCCTTCACTACTAACTATAAATTCACTTATAGCTAACTCTCTCCTGGGGGATCAAGACCTGGAAGATGGTGAAATCAATGAGGTTATCCCCCAGAAAGAGCAGCTCGGCCTCATAAATTTGTCATCATCTAGCTCTCTCCTTCCACCATAGAGGCTGAGTCCCTTGGGGTCTCCGGTTTTAATGGAACAAATTGCCTCTGAGCAATCAGTAGAGCTGGATAGGCTTTCCCCGGATCCAGGATTGGCATCCTTACAGGGTCAACCAATCTCTCTAGTCTCAAGTATGGAGGGATTTGAGGAGGCAGAGGTTTTCCCTCCATCTCTGAAGGTTGTTTCTGATCCAATTGTAGAATCTGAGAATGATCAAGTGGCTAGGGAATTTAAAATCATTGCCAATTTTGTAGGGGAAGAAGTAGTAAACAACCTCATGGACCTATTGGTTGATAAAATCTGTGATGATGAGGAGTTGGAAAGACAAAGGGATTTCTTGGTAAAAAATCTTGTGGATGTTACTAGAGTCGACTTAGAAATAGATGAACTCTTTGTAGCATTAGATAACTTAGAAAATGATAACCCAAATATTCTAGGCATTCTCGGCTCTGATAGAAGCAAAGACTCTCCTAACTGTGCTAAACACAGTAAGAGAAGAAGTAGGAGATCCCTTGCTGAACTAAGATCAAAGGATGGAGAAGCCAAGGGTCAGTCTAAAATATCTACTCTTTTTAATGTAGGGGAGGGGAAGTTCCTCCCCACAGAGCCATGAAAATCATAACTTGGAATGTTAGGGGTCTGAATGCCCCTAACAAACAATGCATCTTAAAGAACTACATCTCTAATTCTAAACTATATATAATGTTAATCCAAGAAACCAAAATGAACTCCTCTGATATGCCCTTTTTGAGAAAAAACTAGACGTTAGACAACTAAAGCACTCTCGTGCTACAGGGGCCTCAGGGGGCTTAGCCATCATCTGGGGATCTAGATTCATCTCATTTACACCTTTAGAGATTAAGCAAAATTGGATGGGAGGAGAAGTAGTAAGTTATAAAAATAACCTAAGATTCAAATTGATTAATGTTTATGGTCCTATCCAAAATAGGGATTAGGCTAGGGTGTGGGTGGAACTGGAGTCTTTCCTTAGAAGTTTCCCAAATGATGTATGGATCATTGGGGGAGATTTCAATGCTATCACTAACGTAGCAGACAAAAGAGGAGGTAGCAACAAACTTCCTCCAGCAACTATAGATTTCAATCATTGGATAAATAGGAACTCCCTGTTGGAAATCGAGATGGCAAATAATGCCTTCACCTGGAACAACAGAAGGCTTGGTTTCTGTAACATTGCTAAGAAACTAGATAGGTTCTTTATCCATGGAGGGCTCTCAGAGCTTAACTTTACCTTGAATGTAGAACCCCTCCCTTTGGCAGGATCTGACCATTTCCCACTCCAACTAATCATATTATCTGACCACTCCCCTAAAAAACTATCCCTTCAAATTTGAGAGCATGTGGTTCAGAGATGATAACTTTTTAAACTTAACTGAGAACTGGTGGAGAAGCTCTATTTTCTTTGGTTCGAAGATGTTTATTATCACAAGCAAGTTAAATCTTATCAAAAGGAAGCTTTTAGAATGGAATAGGACTAATTTTGGAAATATTTTTGATAAAAAACTCCTAATAGAAAATGATCTTAAGAATGTTAACATTGAGGTTCTTGAGAAGGGGATGGATGAACATCTCTTCCTCAAAGAAAAGGCTCTACTCTCTAAGTATGAAAAGACACTCTCAAATGAAGAGATCTTTTGGAAACAAAAATTGAGGGAGACCTGGTTGAGTGATGGGGACCAAAATACTAAGTTTTTCCACAATAGTACTAAGCAAAGGTGATGGTTCAATCAAATTTCTAAAATTAAGAATTGCTAGGGTTCCATCCTGTCTGAATCAGATGATGTTGCCTCCGAGGCAACAAGGTTTTTTGATAAAATCTTAAACAATATTGAAGGCTCTGACCTCGGAGGCCAACTCAATAGTATCAAGAATCTTCCAAAAATCATTAACGATGACCACAACAAAATCCTATCAAAGAAATTCTCAGAGGAGGAGGTTAAATCTATCCTTATGAAGATGAATCCCGACAAGGCCCCGGGACCAGATGGCTTCCCCACTAGCTTTTTCCAAAAAAGTTGGGGTTTTATGGGGACAGAGATCATAGATGCCTTAGAAGGTATTAGGAACTCTGGTAAGATTCTCAAAGAAATCAACAACACCTTCTTAGCTCTCATCCCCCAAAAATAGAATCCTGAAAGCTTTAATGACTTTAGACCAATAGCCCTTTGCAACACTCTGTACAAACTCTTAACCAAAAATCTAGCAGCCAGACTCCAGAATCTTCTCCCCATTATCATTAGTGAAGAGAAAACCAGCTTCATAGCAGATAGATCAATCTATGATGGGGTTATTATAGCCCAAGAGGCCATTCATTTGGTCCAGCTCAATAGGGCACCAAGTATGCTAGTCAAATTAGACATAAGCAAAGCTTACGACAAAGTTGACTGGCGTTTCCTATGCAAATGCTTGAAGGCTTTTGGATTTTCCAAATCCTGGATCAACCTAATCTTTGAATGTATACCCACCCCCAAATTCTTAGTCTTGGTTAATGGTTCCCCGAAAGGTTTCTTCAGCAGCTCAAGAGGGCTCAGGCAAGGAGATCCTATGTCTCCCTTCCTCTTCATCATCATGGTTGAAGCCCTAGGTAGATCCATCTCTAAGGCCAAAGAGGAAGGTGGGATCCAAGGAATCCCCATTACTAGCAGCCTCCCTCCCTTTACACACCAGCAATTTTTCGATGACACGATGCTTTTTGAGCAGGGAAGTGTAAAGGAAGTGAGAGCCTTCAAAGGCATCCTTAATTCCTATATGCTAGCCATGGGTCAAGAGGTGAATCTGGCCGAGTCTATAGTTTTTATGTTCAACATAGACCCCTCCTTAGGAAAAGTGATCAGCAATATCCTGGAGATTAGTGAAGGAACTCTTCCTTGCAAATACCTAGGCATTCCCCCTGACAAGGGTAGAAGACCCTCTAAATTATAGGACAACTTGGTGGATAAAATCAAGTCCAGGATTAACATTTACCAGCTCTCGTATCAACATTTATCTTCTTCTAAACTTGCAGAGCTCAATAAGCATCTCAGGACTTTCTTTTGGAAAGGTGCTAATGACAATCATAAAATATTACTCATATCCTAGGACAAGATATGCGAACCTAAAGAAGAAGGAGGAGTTGGCATTTAAAGCCTTCATGATCAAGGCAAAGCCTTGGGTGTGAAGTTAGTCTGGAGGATGTTCAGTACCCACCACCTCAAATGGGTTCGCTTGCTACACCACAAATACCTTAATGGAGGGAATCCTATCCAAATCTTTAGAGAAACCAACCCTCCCAGAGGGTCCTACCTATGGAATTTTATGTTAGATTGCAAGAGGATTATCTCTGATAGACTTACTTGTAACCTGGGGTCCAGGGATAAAGCTCTTTTCTGGTCAGATTCTTGAGGTGGATATAAGGCTATTGATAATATCCATGACTTTGTTTCTACTCGTATCCTTCTTGAATCACATAGAGAACCCCTGTTAAACAACTATATCAACCCTTCAACAAATGGGGCCGGTTGGTAGTGGACCGAGAAGGAAGATGAGGATATCTCATTAAGGTTTAAACAAAAACTTATGGCAATTCTCAAATCAAGGAACATTGCCTTAGGTCATAATGAGGAAAAGATTGTCTGGGATTGCTCCCTAAGAGGAGAATACAACTCCAAGGATGGGTACTCTCTCATCTCCAAATCATTTATAAGACCTATGACTGAGCTTCCCTTGAAACTTTGCTGGGATAAATATTGTCTGCCTAAGACAGGTATCTTCTCCTGGCTTACAGTTCAGAACAAGCTCTTAACTGCAGACAAATTTAGAAGAATGGGGTATGAGGGCCCTAGTAGATGTCCTCTTTGCAAGGTAGATGAGGAAGACACTAATCATATCCTCCTTAACTGCCCCTTTGCTCACAAATGTTGGATCTAGTTCACCAACAAACTTGAATGGTCTACAGCCTTCCCTCACACCATCTTTGGAATGCTCAAGGCATGGCCCCTCCTCAGGCATGGCTATCTCTTTGAAGGTTTATGGACAACTCTTCCCTCTTCCATAATGTGGGATCTATGGAAGGAGAGAAATAGATGTCTCTTTAAGAATGAAAAGCTAGAGGCACCCAAAATCATTAACAGGATAGAGTTAGCTATCACTGAGCTCATGAACAACCGACTGTCATCAGGCACATTGAAGAATGCCTCTATCACTTATTGGGATGAAAAAATGAAAAAACATTGGGAAGGCTTATCCTTTCCTCCCTATGTAGGTGTTGGTCCTATTGCAAGTCTTCGATCAAGGGATGCATGCAGATGGTAGCCCCCAGGCGAAGGTTGGATGAAGCTAAACTTTGATGAGGCATCTTGTGGCAACCCAGGGTAAGCAGGGATAGGATGTGTTCTTCATAATAGGTAAGGCAAGGAACTAGCAACCCTTGCCTCTTTGGTTGGCATCAACACCAACAATTGGGCATAACTTATGGCCCTGGTTGAGGGTTTGCATTTATGCAGGAAACTAGGATTTAAGAACTTGGAAATTGAAGGAGATTTGGCTATAATTGTCAATGCTCTGAGGAAAGGTAGTATGCCTAATTGGAGACTAAATACTTTGCTATCAAAAGCTCTTGACCTATGCAAAGATTTTGATAGGTTCACAATCAATCATATTTATAGGGAGGGCAATAAAAGAGCGGATGAGTTGGCCAATTTGGGAGCCAATGGCATCAATCTTTTGTTTTCGTGTCCTAAGTTGTCGTTAGCATGTTCCTCCTCTCATCACTTTATGTTTCTCTTGCCCAAACTCTATTTTAACCCCCTTACTTATTCCTCTTCCTGCCCCCTATATTTTCGTATAGATACTCAGACAAACATTCAGTTTAAATATTGGCTTCTCAACATAAGCCATTAACTAACACTTTTTGTTTTGAATATCACTTCTATCATGTATTTCCTTCATTCATCAATATATTGTTTTCAACCACTAGAGGTGTCTCCTCATCGCTTCCTATCTGATATCCATCGGTTTTTATGTCAATGAAACCTTGGGCTTTGCTAACCTCCTTTATTTTTCCATTGAAATACTTCTTCCATCGATATCAATGCCCCATCGATGAATGGATCTATTGTCTCACCGAATACTTCTTCCATCAATAAAGTTGTATCAGCGAAACAATGCATATTGGAGACATGCCTTTTAGCCTCCTCAAAACTTATTTCCTTATCGATATCTTTTATCGATGAAACTGCCTTTTGTCTAATCGACCTTATTATTTTTATGTGAACGTTTCTTTCAGTGACCCTTTGCACCGATAGTATTATCTCCTTGAATACCTTTTCCTGTTGATGAAAACCATCTCCACCTTCCTCGATATCTTTTATCGATGGAATTACAATCTTCGATGAGTCCTTTCTGAAGTTTATCAATGTTTCCTTTCTTTTGATACCCTTTTATATCGATGAGACATCGTTGGGTCTCATGTCGAAGAAACTTTAGGCTTCGGTATTTCCTTTATCCTTCCATCGAAACACTTTTTCTATCGACATCACTACATTCCTTTGAAGAATGGGTCTATTGTTTCATCGAGGCCATCTTTCTTTTGATGATTTTCTTCACTATCATCTTTCATCGATGAGCTCATTAGTAATCTTCCTTGATAAAATTGCATCGGTTAAACCACACACATTGGTAACATGCTTTTTAGCTTCCTCGAAACTCATATTCTTATCGATATCTTTTATTGATGTAGCCTCCTTCTGTTTGATCATAATCATTCTTTTGATAAGAACACTTCTTTCGGTAAGTTCCCTTCATTGTGCCGATGGTATTATTTCCTCGGTAGCCTTTTCCCGTCGATGAAAACTGTCTTTGCTTTCTTCAATATCCTCTTTCGTTGGAATCAATGCTTTCGATGAGTCCCTCTTAGGTTCATCGGTGTTCCCTTTCCTTCACTACCCTCTTTATATCGATGAAACTCTCTTATGTTTCATCGACCTTTTACCTTTCGATGAAAATGTCATTGTCGGCCAATAACTTTAGTATCTCTTTGACACCCTCCTTTCTCGAATAGTCCTATCGATGAAACATTCCCTAGTTTCTTCAATTTCATCATTTTGGTAGAACTATCTTCTTCGTTGTATTCGTTGCATATCCTACCGATTCTGAAGTTTGTTCGTTAGCCCTACTTCATCGATGGAACCTCCTTGGGTTTCATCGATATACCTTCTATTGATGAAAACAACACTTTCGATAAGTCCCTTTTGAAGTTCATCAAGGCCCAAGTCTATTTGATAAATTATCTTATCAGTGAAATATCGATAGGTTTCTTCGATTCCCTTTTTTTGATGAGACATCATTGGGTCTTATGTCGAAGAAACCTGGGGCTTTGGTAACTTCCTTTATCCTTCCATCGAAACACTTTTTCTATCGACATCACTACACTCCTTCGATGAATGGGTCTATTGTTTCATCGAGGCCATCTGTCTTTTGTTGATTTGCTTCCACTATCATCTTTCATCGATGAGCTCATTAGTAATCTTCCTTGATAAAGTTGCATCGATAAAACCACACTCATTGGTAACATAACCTTTAGCCTCCTCGAAACTCATATTATTATCAATATCTTTTTGTTTGATCGTACTTTTGATAAGAATGCTTCTTTCAGTAAGTTTCCTTCATGTTGTGCCGATGGCATTATTTCCTCCAAAGCCTTTTCCCGTCGATGAAAACCATCTCTTCTTTCTTTGATATCCTCTTTCGGTGGAATCTATGCTTTTGATGAGCCCCTCTTAGGTTCATCGGTGTCCCCTTTCTTTCGATACCCTTTTTATATCAATGAAACTCTCCTATGTTTTATCGACCTTTTATCTTTCGATGAAACTGTCTTTGTCAACCAATAACTTTAGTATCTCTTCGACACCCTTCTTTTCTCAAACTGTCCTATCGATGAAACCTTCCCCAGTTTCTTCGATCTCATCTTTTCGGAAGATCTATCTCCTGTAGTGATTTCATTACATGTCCTACTGATACTGCAGTTTCTTCGGTAGCATTGCTTCATCGACGAAACCTCCTTTGGTTTCTTCGATAACCTTCTATCGATGAAAAATAACGCTTGCGATAATCCCCTTTTGAAGTTCATCAATGCCCAATTCTATCCGATAAATCATCTTATCGATGAAACATCGATAGGTTTCTTCGATTCAACAGGTGCACCATTTTGGTAAAATAAAAGCCCTCATTTTCTGATGTGTTGGCCTATAGGAACCCCTAAGTGCCCTACCATATACTCATTTGATACTTGCTGCTGAGCTTTTTATAATTGAATGGTTATCTGACAATCCACAGACTGCGGGTAATATGTGTTTCTGCCATAAAACTCATCTACCTCTATTACCCTCAGCTGGACTCAGGCAAGATAGAAGTCCCATTTACCCCCTTTTGTTATTGTATCCTAGATATCATCCATTTTCAAGGATAGCATCCGGGTACATAAGCAAAATGTGGTAAATAGGTGATTCATAACTATGGATGATCACTTCTCAAAATGGAAATTATCTAGAAACTCTGTTTATGAATATGCCATACTGATGACTTTATAATTTTAGATATATGAGGTTAAGAATTTAGAATCATTAGAGAAGGATGTCAAATCACGTTGGAATACTACATGTGACTAACAATCTGGGCAAGTGTTTTGAAAACTAACCATGCAAGAGGTGCAAGGCCATCTTGAACAAATGACAGGATGAAAGCTGCTAAAATAACAAAAGACTACATGCAATCAAGGCTCAAACTCTTAAACATAGCACAAGGAGAATAGTGACAATTGAAAAATAGTAATATGGGCCTGTAAGGGAAAGAAAATATCTTCCCACTTGCTCACCCTAGCCCGAGGTGTTATTGTATTATTCTAAATCTATGCTTATTGTAATTAGATGTAGAAACTATCTGGACTATGGTCCTAGGCAAGGCCGGAGGTTTTCTCGCCTCCACTCTTTCCTACTAGAGCCCGCACGAGTGGAGTGATGTAAAAAATTAATTTTGATTAATAAATTTTTTGGCTATGGCCTCTTATCGATAAAAAAAAAAAAAGTTATGCTGGCAAATTAGATGATGATGAGGATATCTTAAATTAAAAATTTAATTAATCGAGCGCACGCAAATTCATTATTTAAATCTAACCGATAAGGTTTCAAATTTAATAATGTCATTTGTCAAATAAATCCAATTTTAATGCTATAGTCAATTTTAATTTCCCCTAAACCTTCAAATTTGACGATATAAATAATATGGCCAACATTGGCCTCATAGGCTAAAAATCCGTAAAAATAATTAATAATTTTCAATTATAGATTTTTTTTTTCCAATTTAAAATTTAACTTAACGTCTATATTTAATTGAATATATCAAATAACAATATAGTTTCCCTAGTTGAATAAATTAAATCAACTATGCGATTAATGTATCCATATAACATTAATTCTCCATTTTAAATTTTATAAAATAACTATATTAAAATTAATTTTCTCCCAAATCGGATAAGGAGATTTAAATTATTAACACATATGGCCAAAATTATATGGGGTAGGGAAATCATTTTCAAAATTTCAAAAGTATTTCCCCCTCTTCTTATTTTAATTTATTTTTTAAATCTCAAACCCTAACTAGGGTTGAGTAATTTTCTTCTCCTATATTTTATTTAAATCCCCTTAATAATCTCTCTCTTTTATTTTTATATTATTAGCTAACCTTAATACTTTTTGTCTTTTATTTGTATGCAAACCCTAATCCAGATTTGAATTAGGGCTGCATATTTTATCCAACTAAAAATCTTAATCTTATTATACTTCCTTTACCCTAACCCGAAATTGGGTGAGGGTTTATCTCTTTCTTTTCTTTTTTGTGTGTGTGTGCATGTTGTGTGTTATGTAGGGTTCGGCCGTGAGGCAGCGGCCATGGAGGCAGCGACCGGGTGGGAGAAAGATGGCGGCACCACCCGGAGGAAAATCGTAGAGGGGGGAAGGTTTGCAGTGGCGAAGGCGGTGACGTGGGGCTCCCCACTTGGGGTCAGCCGCAGCTGAGCCCTGCAAGTCACGGCCCACAGAGGCGACTGCTACCACCACTATGGGGCACCGCCCACAGGGAACGACCGAAGCCGTTACCCCTGTGGGTTGCGGCCCACGGTGTGGGCAAGCAGCTCCTTGGGTCTCCCCGCGGTGGCCGAAGCCTCCCACTTTGGTGTATATATATATATATATATATATATATTTTTTTTTTTAATTTTTTGTTTTTTAATTTCTTTTTATATATATATCAGTCTCTAAGGATTAAAAGCTCTCTTTTTTTCTTGACAGAAACATGCAAGAATAATTTAAAATATAGATAGCATAGAAGATCTATATATTTCATTTCTTGCTAAATTAATGTAAAGTAAGATTTAAATTTTCACATGTATACCAATATTCTTTTAGCTAGGTTATCTAGGTTCTAAATATACAACATTAAATTTATTAGTATTGTCAGATTTAACAGCTTGTTAAATATATCAAAAAAAAAGGGTTCATTTCTCTGATTTTCTAGATCTATGAATGCTCCCATATCCCTTTTTTTTTTTTCTACAGCAATACATTTTTTTTTTTACAGTAATACTAGCAACAAGCTAAAGACTATAAATAGGTTTTATTATTATTAATTTTCTGCAATGTATAAACAGAAATAAAAAATGACAGAAGTAACATATGACTATAGGGGCATTTTTAACTTCAATAAGATATCTTATAGGAAAAGTAGGTTTACATGATTCTACTTTAGCTTTCTGTTTCATTTTTTTTTGTTCTAAGTAAATTAAAATGACAGTAAACAACAACATTTAAATATTGTAGGAAAATACTTAAAATGACATTGCATCTCTTTTTCTGCATCTATCATTTCTTTACAAAAATCGCAGAGATAAATAATAACAGATTTTAGTTTAAGACAGAATTAAATAAAATTACTAGCAACATTATATATTACATAATTTAAATAAAATGTTTTTCTGATAAAAATGTGTGACTCAAGTTGTCAACTTTTACAAATGGGGAAAAATACCCAATTAGTCTCTCATCCCTAATAGATGAGGACTTAACTAAATAACACACTCCATTCCTTCAAAATAATTACAATAATTACATTTTAATTTCTTTCCTTCTACAACTAAGTAAAATCTGCAACTAAGTAGAATATGCAAGTCCTAGCTTTCTTTCCCCTTTCCAAGCAACCTGCATACAATCATAAGGTTGTGACCATGGGGTGCTCACCTCCTAGCCTAGGCTTACTAGAAGTCACCCCCGAGCTTGGAGAACCAAGTCCTAGATGGGTTACACTCAAGCAAACACAAACAAGCAAAGGGGAAAACATAACAAACACATTCCCATTCCCAAGCTGAAACTTCATCACATAATGTGATGTTCTACTAGGGTGGAAGTGGACCAAGTACCCTAGAGGAGATCTGCTAGATAGTAACTCACAACCAACTCATGGCATCCAAGAAACACAACAAAACTCATCTTAACCCCCATATCCTTATGACCCCCAAAGGCATACCTGCCATATTTTCTCCCCTTATGACCCCCGAATGCATAAACAAAACTATGCAGCAAGGGTCACATGGACAAACCCTTGAGATCACTCTCATGATGAGAGCCTCTCACTCTAAGGTTTTCAAACTCCATCCACCCCCAAGACCATTCTGCCCTCCCAAGGGTAAGATGGTCTTGGATACTCCCAAAACACAACAAAATGCATAAGCAGAAATAGGAAAATAATCACATAAAGCTTTCACAAATACAATACAAATAAAAAATATAATATTTTCATTCAAGCATTCTACAAACAAATTTTAACATGTAAGCAAGAAAATGCACCTACCTTGAATTTGCCAAGGGTATTCTAAGGAAAGCTTGGAGAAGAGCAGCCCAATCCACAAAATTTTTCTGCAACACTTAGCCAAATCCCCTATTCCAAACTGGTTTTTTCCTTCAAATTTTGCAAGATCTCCAAAAATGGAGAGTGGGTGATTAGCTCACTGAGCTTCAATCTCTAGCCTAAGAAGGCTTCTCTCACTCCTTCTAACCTCTTGGGTAGAGTGAGGGACTCCCATTGGTTGGTCTTTCCTAGGTCTTATACACTCCCTAACCAAGGCACCTCAAGAAGAGGAATGAAATGGGGAAAAAGAATTACACCTATCAAGAAGGTTATCTAACGAAGGATGGCACTCCTATAGATGGAATTCGTCCATCTTGGAAAAATCACTTTTTTGGGTTGTTAAACAAGCCCTAGGGGAAGGACACATAGCCAAATTTGGCCTTCACCCATAGGTACCCCATGAGGCCTAATAAAAATGCTCTAAAACTGACTCTAGGTGTTGATTTAACCCTTATAAAGTCCACCTAGACTTAACCTACGGGTCAACTCTGAGTTGAGCCTCCTTGTGGCTCACTATCCTAGATTTCTTGGTCCCTTCAAGGATAATTAGTAAATATAACAATTAAACAAAAATAAATCTCTTCAAAAAGGTGACATGACAATTGCCAACACCACATACAACATAGGTGTCAAGTGACACTACAAAATAATTCCACATCACAAATACACACATGGTAATTGTCCCTTGAATGATTTAAACAATTCAATAAATACAATTTACACTCATGCAACATTTTACATTTACAAATAAAATACAATACATACAGGGTGTTGTCTCTCCAAATAGACAACCCCTGGTTTTATGAACACACATAGGCCTAGGCTTGATTCTTCATAATATTTCCATGATCACATGGATAATTTCCTGCGCATCTCAATTTAAACATTAGTACTTTCCAATATCCTCATATAATATTGAACACGTAATCAAGAATACAATTCAATCACTCTACATAGAATTGACATTATACAATACAATTTGCTACATATCAAAGCAATTCACATAAGCAATTCATCATAACCCTCATAATTCAATCCATTCATAAGATATGCAGACATATTTCTAGCATCATAATAAAGTCCTGCAAATCAAATAATGACATACATCATCTCAATGTTACCCTATTCTAGGATCATATAAAATTATATATCCACAAAGCATATAAATGAAGCATCAATATATCAATGTTATCAAATTCGCAGCATCATATAAAGTTATGTATCCATAATGCATAAAAATAAAGCATCCATAATAGTTCCAACATGAAATCACTGAAAAGCTAGGATGGGTCGGGGTAGGGCCTCACAATCTTGCACCATCTTAAATTAGAATGTGGACAAATCATTCATGATCTCTTCTCAAAATTGTCTCGAGCAACCTATTAAATCTCATGTAGGATATGTGATCTTGAATTTTTATGGTTGTAAATGACTTATTATCAAATTCTTGTACATTATGTTGCAGATTATAAAATCTTCATCATCAAATGTGTATGAATCCATGTTTCGAGATCCTTGAGCTTCTTTGGCTTGTCTTCTAGACCTTTGGGATTGAGTTTCAATCATGCAAAGACCTTTGATAAAATGGAATATGAATTAATTTGGAGGTTATGAAAGATAAGGTAGTTGTAAAAATGGATAATGAATCTAGGGTTGTCTTGCAATGTCCCAAAATTTTGTTCCAAAGTTGATAAGATAATCTAAGCAAAGTGTGGCTTCCTAGGAGATGATAAATTCCTATGGGCAATTTCACCTTAACTTGAGATGTCTAAATGTTACCCAAGATGATAAATCTGATGCGAGAACCACATAGAGATGTATGCGATGTGTTTACAAAATAATGATAAGGACTACTTAGCAACCTTTTGACTCTAGTTGAAAAGTGCAAATGGAAGTTTGAAAGTGGTGTCTAAAATTGTCTTAAAATGGATGGAATATCGTAAAAAGATAATGGCTGATTAAGGAACCCTATGGAATCATATTTAGAATCTCTTTGAATCTTAGAATGATATACGTAGTATGAATCCACAAACATGTTAGAAGGCCTCAAATACGCAGTTTCAAAATCCAAAAGTGCAGTTTCACAATTGTAGTGTAAATCTCAATTTTGTCCAAATGTGCAGTATAATGTCATAGAAATGCACCAAAAAGTTGCACAAACATGACAAAATATCTCAAAAACATGTTTTATCAATCTGTAATGTTGTTTCAGTTATGTCTGTAAACACACCATAAAGTTGCATAGACGTGGCAATATGTATCAAAAATATGCTGGAAATGAACACAAATGCATTTCTCATAAAATTTTCTATTTTCTCAAATCCATCCAAGTTTTTGAAGTTGTAAAAAGATGACCAAATCTTAATGTTGATGTTTTGTAGAAAAAAGACACAACAAACAAGAAGACACAATTTCTGAAGGTTTTTTTGTCCAAATATGGGCACATTGTGTATGTTCAATAGGGAGAAACAACCCAATTTCTACAAAGCTTATTACAATCAAATACACTTCAAACACTTCCTAATCCTAAGATCAAGGTTTTATGGCAATAACTTTAGCCGACAACCTAGAATCTTCATTGACTCAAATGTAGGGACACCTTAATGGGTGTTTTTTCTTTGGATGAGAGGATAGCTAGGGGCTTCCAAGACTAGAAGGATGATCCAATCACCCTCTCCTTGGAAAACAAAAACTAGCTTATGCTAAGTTGATGATTTTTATCTCATATCAAGGGAACCTTATGGTGAGTATCTTGGGGGGAAAACCGGCTATTTTCCTTGCACTAAAGCTATCATGATGTTCAAACAAAATAGAGTGGGCCACTACTAAGGAGTTTAATAACAATTTGGGGTCACCAAAACCCTGTGTGTATCCAAATCAACCTTACTTGGAGTATGAAACCCCTTTCACATTAAAGATTATGGAAAAAACTAATACTAGTTGGGCTATGAATTTCATTGCACCCTTTATTGTATAGCACACTAGAGGAAAATACTGCTTAGGTCGTTCCCTCTCACAATAGGAAGTAGATCTTCTAAAAAATAGGAGATGTTAAATTATTTCTCTTACACCCAAGATCCATGAAGGTGAGGGGAGAGGATACTTTCATCAAACATGTAGAGTTCTTAAAAAAATAGGGCAAGTGCCCCAAACACTTCAAACAATTATTTTTTTTAGTTGCACCAATGGAAGTATTTTCTAATCTAATAAAATAAGTAATCTCCTAAATTACCCCTGCAAGGACAAATGTACTAGTAGTTTCAAAAATAACCCCAACCTGTAACCACAAGGATTTGATCACAAAATGAAATCAACTAGGCCTTCTACAAATAATTTTGGAAATTTCAATCTTCAACCAACCTGCAAGACAAAAATGCAATAGAAAAAACTGAAAAAATGTGTTAAGAGTTAGAAAAAATGCAATAATATCTAAAAATTAGATGTGGCAAGACAGGCCACAGACATGACAAAAACTGACAAAAATGCACCAGAAACCTGCAAAATAGAAAACTTTCAGAACCAGAAATGTTGTAGGATTAACTATAGATGCAACAAAATAAGCCAAAAATGTGACAAGATAGGCCATAGATGCAATAAGATCTAATGATGCTAAATACTTAGAAACTCAAATGAACTAGAAACATGTTAGGAATGCACAAAAACATAATAAGTTATGACAAAAATACACTAATAATGACTAGAAACGTGCCACGATCAAAACCTATTAAAACAAAAACATTATAGAAAAGACCATGGGCACCCTAGAAATGAAAATCATCGCAAATGTTGGATCTACAAATAAAAAATGCTAAAACAATGCTAAAATATTAGAAAATAGGTACTAAGGTCCCACCAAGCATGCCAAAATGTATACGATAGAATTGAGAATTCAAAATATTGTAAACAAAATAAAGATCCAACCACATAAAACTCTAGATCTACATGAAATCCAACATACACCAATGAAGAACTTAAAAACTTGCAAAACAACAAATATGAATGATTATACCATTCAGATGCTCATTAGGGTTTGATCTTCATTGTTCCTATCTCCATTGATCGTGCTTGATATTGATCATTGTTTCTCTTAGATTTTATATTGTACGCGAGCTCAATAGAGAATGGATTGTGGTTGTGTAGATGATTGAGTGATTGATTGCTATGTCATTAGGGATGGATAGAGAAAAGGGTCCTCTTTTATAGAGAGTACCCTAGAAATGCAAGGATAGGATTAAGAGATGGAGGGATGAATGGTTGGCCCAGATTAGAGGGTAGGTATAAGAAATAGGAAAATATTAAAGAGGTGGTTAAATGTAAATTAATAGATGAATGACAAGTGTCATGGAGGGAAAAATCTAATGAATTAATTGAATAAATAAAGATATATTTAAAAAATAGAAGGCTTAGGATAAAATAAAATAGTTAAATAAATAAAATATTTATTTAGTTAGGCTAGGACAATTTTAGGTGTCTATAGAAATAATAATAATAAATAATTTTTTATTTTTTATGCATTTAAATGTCACAAACACGTCAAATTAAATGCATTTAGTTTTTATTGACAGATTTTTGCATTCATATGCGAGTAGAATATGCCTTCAACATAATTATTAATAAGAAACATGAAATTTCCACAATCCATAATGTTCTAGCTATTGTTTCTTCTAGATTAAACTACGTAGATATTTTTATGTCCAACATTTTAGATCAAACTCTATGATCCACCATCAGAGATTGAAACCATATTTTTTTAATAGATCCCTCCAATGAAGGGTTTCAATTAGAAGTATGAAATTTTCACAATCCATAATGTTCTAGCTATTGTTTCTTCTAGATTTGACTATGTAGATATTTTTATGTCCAATGTTTTAGATCAAACTCTATGATCCATCATCAGGGAATGAAAGCATATTTGTTTAACACATCCCTCCCATGAAGTGTTTCAATTAGAAACATGAAATTTCTATAGTCCATAATATGATAGCTATCATTTCTTCTAGATTTGACTGTGTAGATATTTTTATGGCCAACATTTTGGATCAAACTCTATGATCCATTGTCAGGAAATGGGAGCATATTTGTTTAATAGATCCCTCTCATGAAGAGTTTCAATTAGAAATATTAAATTTTTACAGTCCATAATGTTTTTGATTAAGGGAAAAGTAGGTTTTGAGGGTGACCCAAAACCCCATACAACAAATTTTAAAGGGACACGAAACCCTCAATTTTTGCAGGGAAACAAATCAATTTTAAAGAACACTACCACAAGATTAAAAAAAGGCAACTAGAAACAAACCCATATCCAACCATTGCAAATAAATAATAAAATAACTAGCTATAAAAAATAGAAGGTTGAAGTCATCAAGCCAAACTACTCAGACAAACATGAGAAAAGAGTTTTTCTAGGCTCCCTTAACCTTAACAATGGGTTTTCACAAGGCTTTCATAACCTTCACTTCTAGAGACAAAAAGATAATATATAATAAACTAACTGGAATAAACTGAACCTCCCAAACAATACAAAGAATAAAGAGGAATAGAGGGTTTTGACAAGCTCCCCAAAATTTCATAATGGCTTTTAAAATGGCTCCCAAAACCATCCTACTAGTTAGCAAAGGCCCCCAAATAGCAAGTCATCACCTCTCTTGCAATGCTACTCACCACCTAAATAGAAGACGTCCCCACCTTAATAGGAACAATAGAGGAAGAATCCACTAAGATTAAGAGTGACACTTGATCCAACCCCACATCCAAAAAGATAGAGATAATAAAATCCCTCATAAAACATCTTCCAACCTCTCCCACAAGGCAAATCTCCACCTCCATAGGGGATGACACCACCTTAATAGGAACTGCAAAAGGGGAAGATAGGAGCAGAATATTCCCCATCTCAATAACAAAAGACTCCACCTCCATAAAAGATACACAAAAATGGACCAAGAGAAGAGCAACATGAGCCCACTTGAGAACACCCTAAAACTAGCAGGCTCCAAAAAAGTTGAGAATAGGCCTAGAACTAGAAGCATCCCTTAACAAAAAATAGGAAAATTGATAGCTAGAGCATGCCCTTGAAAATTAGCAGTAACAAAATAACTAATAAATAACAAGGAGAAGCTAGGAAAATGGAAGAAAAAGAACATACCCCACAAGGTAAAACCCCAGACAAACAAACAACAACCATGGCCATAGGAAAAGAAAGGGAAAACCCTCCCACTGCATCTCCATAATGACAAAGGCTATAACATAGGGGATAAAGCCTCATACTATATCTCCTAGGAGAAACACTAGATCTACATAAAAAAGAACTCCCACTTGAGATCTAGAAGCCAAAAATTGCATCAAAACCCCACAATTGTCCAACCAAACCACCAAACAATGAAACAGAGAAATGGGATCCATAAAATGGAATCTCATGCTACCAACAACTACCACTTGAAAAGCCTCCTTCAAAATCAAAGCTAAGCTCAACAAAGAGGAATTAGAAAGAAGGGGTCAAGGAAAACACTCAAGACCTCAAAAAGGCACCAAGGCCTCCTCTTCCATAATACATGATCATTTCACTCTAGGTGACCAAAACATTCTCTGTGACTCCAAAGGTAGAAACACAAGGAACAAAATCATCATTCATAGTCATGACACTTGAAACCCAAAAATCGCTACCCTAGTCGCCAGTGAAGCAAAGACCAAAGAAACTAGCTACCAAAGAGGATGCCACAACTTGAAGTAGAAAAGAAAAAAACACACTAATAGAAGAAACCAATCCCTCACAAATAGGAAAGCGAGGACTCAGACTAGAAGGAAGGGCAACCACACCGAATCCATACCCACCTAGCTACCAGGCAGAGATCCTTACTAGGAACTTGAGTTGTGTTGTTGTGTTGTCAGTGATGTCAAACTTGTTTAGTTATGTGGATATTGTATATGGTCCATAAATAAGTGTTCAAATGTTGTTATGTTGTCTAGTGGTAATAGTAAGTAAGTTTGAGGTATTTTTAAAAGGATGTAATAGTGGAAGTTTCAATATGTAGGAAAGAGTAATTAATGTATTTATGGAAGAATTATTTGCATTTGTTTGATTCTTGATGATTATGGCTTGTGGTTCTAGATATATTGTCTATATTCTGTGGATGTTTCACTATCATGTTTTTTAGTTCTCAGTTACTCAGATGATGTAGTTAGTTATGGTAGTTTGCTCACAATGAGGTTGTCTATATCAGATATAGTTTGGAGAATGCTCTAGATTGCTCGACTATGGTCATTCAAGTGTTGTGGCTTGGAGGAAATGTTCATTCATATGGATCATGTCATATTCTAGTTTAGTTTTTTGATGTTAGTTTATTCAACACATGAAGTTATGTTGTTTTGTGTTCAGTGTTGTCAACTGTGTTGGTCCTTGGATAAATTAGTTGGTTTATCCTATTTGGGTCTTACTCTTTTGATCCAAATATGAATTGGAAGTTGAGTTGGAATATTTATATGGTTCTCACCATAATGTCTGTAGATCTGCATTGAGTAATTTGCATTGGGTGAAGGTTTTCAACCAATTAGTTAACATGATTCAATTATTTTCTGCACATTTTATTTAATATCAAATTTGGAGGAAGTTTTAGTGTGTGTAGTTCATTAGAACTATCTTAAGAATACGTTTTATGATTCTTTTGGATCCTATTTATCTCCTAGAGTGGACCACATTAAGTATTTCTAGTCTGGGTGGTCAACTTTATGTAATTCATGTATATTTTGTTTGCAGCCAACCTAATCGAGGGATTCAATGTATGATCTTTTATAAATGGAAGTACAAATGTATGATTTGGTGAGTGATGTATTGTAAATGTGATATGAATGGTATGCATACAACAAACATGCAAAAGTCAGTTTGTGATGAGCTTTGATGATCATATCTTCTATACAACAACGTGTTGAGACATTGATTGAAGGCAGAGATGTTTGCCATGATATTGTTCCCTTGGCATAGTGGTTCAAGGATAATTTCATGATTAGGATGTCTTATTCATTATAATTCATTATTCTTATACCTGTCAGAAAATAGTGAATTATTTAGCAACTTGTGCAATCCTTTATATCTTGCCTTGAGAGTGTGTGTCTCAATATTGTAAGTCCATTGTATCTTTCCCTAAGGTTATATGCCTTAGTTCTGCAAGTCTAATTAGGTGTAGTGAGTTCATTGACCTTGATCCCTAAACATTGTAATTAGTAATTCATATTAAGAGTGTGATTTTTATTGTGGGTTTTCTCTTCTTGTGTGTATTTTCCTTTGTGGTTTCATGTTTCATATTTGCATAAATAAGATAAATTATGATTTTATGTTTAAAGAATTATAAGTAATTTGTTTTTAAGGTTCAGACTAATTCAGCCCCCTCTCAATCCTGTGGTGTGTTCAACAATTCATATCAGAGAAAGGTTCCTTTGTGTTAATCTTAATAAATTGAGGAAGGTTTGGGATGGTGAAAGAAGTCTATTTGAAGGCATAAAGTTTTGATGACACAAATTACTCTTCTTGGAATTCATGGATGGAATATCATTTGAACTCTCTACTACTTGGAATATTGGACATTATCAAGATCAATTATATTACTCTACAAGGTGGTCCTACTACTCTGGATGAGATCAAGAATCATGAAAATAATGCCAAGGTGAGAAATATGTTTGTTAGTAGTTTGACCAACAGAATTTTTTTCAAGATTAATCCATGCACAAGTGCAAAGAAAATTTAGGAAAAATTGAGTAGCATTTATGAGGGAGGTTAGAAGACCAAGCAAGTCAAACTGTAGAATCTAAAAAGAACATATTTGAGACTCTAAGGATGTATGAAGATGAGAACATTGAAAGTTACATACACTTGGTGAATGAAGTACCTAATGCAATCAAAGGTATTGCTGGAGCAATGGAAGAAACTAAAGTTGTAGGAAAAGTGATGAGAACACTATTTAAAAGCTACAAGCCTAAGATATTTTCCATTGAAGAAAGCCATGATAAGGATAAGTATACCTTGGATCAGCTCTATGAAGAACTCATTTATTTTGAGATTGTACAACTTAGTAACACAATGAGTAAAAGGGAGTAACATTCAAAGTTACCAAGAAGATTGAAGATGAACCTGAATCAAGCAATATTAATGACATGGATAAAGTGGTATCAAACATTGTGAGAAGACTGAAGAAAGGGTCTAGGAAATATACAAAGGTAAGTTTCCCTTTAAATGTTTTAATTGTAGAAGAATTGGTCATTATGCTTCTATATGTACTTTCAAGAAGGATAACTATAACTGATCAAATGATGATAACAAGAAAAAAGATAATTATAGGAGAAATGATAGAAACAAAAGAGTAGATGATAGAGATAAGTCTAAAAGGAGTTATTGTTTAATAGAGACCTACTCCTCTAAAGATAAAGATGGTGATGACTCAAATGAAGAATCTTTGTTTTTATCCATAGAAGAAAAGAACAGTGAAAGGTCTAGTACATTGCATGATGAGAATAATAGTGAATGTTCAACAATTGTGAATATTGCATTGCATGCAAAAGTGGAACCTAACTCTTAGATAATTGATTCTAGATGCTCAAATCATATGACAAGTGATACAAATAAGTTTATAGACTTTGAAAAGTATGATGGTGGATCATTAAATTTTGTTGGTGAGGATGCAACACCAATTTACGGTAAAGGAACCATAACTATTGATGGTAAGCATAAGACATATGATGTTTATTATGTTAAAGGTTTGAGACATAATATTTTGAGTGTGAGTTAGATATCTAGTATAGAGTACAAGATTATATTTTATGAGTCCAGATGTGAGATTAGAAAAGAAGGTTTTGAAAGATTGGTTGCAGAAGGCATAAGAACAAATGGGAATATCTCCTATGTGAATGAAAATAGAGTTAGTTGTTTGTTGGCATAGAGAAATGAATGTTGGTTATGACACAAAATGTTGGCCCATGTCAACTTTGACAACATGGTGTAGATCAATTCAATTCATGTCGTGATAGATTTACCAAAGATATCAAACTAGCTAATATAGCGTGCAAGGGATGTCATATGGGAAATCAAACAAAGAACAAATTCAAGAACAAGGAATATTCTATTACAAAACCATTGGACTTGATTAATACAAACCTATGCATACCTACAAGGACAAGAGGACTAAATTGTGAAAGGTAATTTATGTTACTTATTAATGATTATCCTAGAATGACATGTGTTACTTTCTTAAGAGAATAGTTTGAACCATTTGATAGATTTAAGATATCCAAATCTATGGTTGGGAATAAAGTAGGTACTATAACTAAATATCTAAGTTTTGATAGAGGAGAGTGTACATTAAATTAGTTTGATATATTTTGTGAATAAAATGATATTAGAAGGCAATTATTTGCACATGGGACTCCTCAACAGAATGGAGTTGTTGAAACAAAGAATAAGATTGTTGTAAAGATGTCTAGAATTATGTTGAAAGGTGATAATATACTTATTGTGTATTGAAAAGAAGCTATGCATACTATTATGTATATTATTAATAGGGTACAAGTAAGAGAAAACCACACAAAGATACCTTGTGAGCTATGACATGGAAGATCACATACCATCATGTATTTTAGGATATTTGGAAGCAAGTGCTACATAAGAAGAGATGAGGAATACTTGACATAGTTTGATGCAAGATTAAATGAAGCAATATTATTGTGATACTCTAAAAAGAGAAAGGCATACTAGTGTTACAACAAGAGTATGAAGAAGATTATTGAAAGTATGAATGTTAAAGTGAGTGAAGAATGGAATCATGTTGCACCTAAACCTAAGGTTGAGATATAAGATATTGTTGTTGTTGTGGAAAAGAAGGAAGTTCTAGAAGACAAAGATGAGACAAATACAAAATAAAAGGAACTTGAATAAGCATCTAAAATACCTACAAAGCATGTGCAGAAGAATCATTTGAAAGATCATATTATTGGAGACAAAGAAAAAGGTGTTCAGACAAGAAGACGTTGAGACTAGTGAACAAGAATTTTTTTGTTTTCTATCTCAGGTGGAACTAAAATCTTTTGTAGAATCTTGCAAGGATCAAGGTTGGATGAAGTTTTGATGAAAGCTATGGAAGAGGAGCTAAATCAAATTGAAAGGAAACACACATGGGAATTGGTACCTAGATTGGTGGACAAGTATGTGATAGGAACAAAGTGGGTGTTCCAGAATAAGTTGATTGAAGATGGAAAAGTCACAAGGAAAAAGGCAAGATTGGTTTGTAAAGGCTATTCACAAGTTAAAGCTATAGATTTTGATGAGGCCTTTTCTCAGGTAGTGAGGATGGAAGCTATAAGGATGTTTCTTGCATTTGTTGCATATAAGAACTTTAAGTTATATTAGATCGATGCCAAGTCAACATTCTTGAATGGAGAAATTGAAGAATAGGTGTATATTGAACAACTTGATGGGTTTTAGTTGTCAAAATATTTAGATATGGTCTATCGACTCAAAAAGGCACTCTAAGGACTCAATCAAGCTCCTAGAGCATGGTATGCAAGGTTGGATAAGTATTTGTTGTAGCATAATTTCAAGAAAGGTACAACAAATAGTAATCTTTATTCCAAAATCACTTATAACCACAAGAAAAAATCATATATAAGAGAAAAAAGTAAAATAGAAATAAAAAATGTTGATAGTTCAACCAAGGATGGGTTCACATTGTCTTAAATACAAGATTGGAAGAAGGACATGTATTGCACTTGAAAAACTAGAGGAACACATTAGCGAATATATTAATACTAAGCAACCACTAAACTTAACTCTATCACAAACTTGCAAAATGCAACCAATAAGATTATGCTAATGAAGTAAACAATTAAAAAATATTCAAATTAAAAAATTTAATAAAACTCCATTATTGATCATGAGCATTGGGACTTGTATTATTGTTCTTCTCCTTGTGGAAAATCGACTCTCAGAGTTGTTCTATAAAAACCTACAGTATGTTGACACAAGAATTCAAAGATAGTGGTCATTGATTAATGAAGATTTATGCTAAATTTATAGATTGTAGAAGGATTCATTGAATGAATGAGATGAATTTAAGAACAATGTAGACACTTAAATTTCACTAATTAATTTAATCTTGACTATATGTGACATCTAGTTCTCTCTAGCTAAATTAATTTAATTAATAATATCATGTCCTATAGCCTATTAATTAATTAATCTCTTAATTTATTAATTTCCCCCTTAAGCCCTTCTTCTACTAAATAAAATAATTAGTCTTATTTTATTTAATTAATGTCATCCTTTTCTTCTAATCCTTGAATTAATTAATTTAATTAAATAATTCTCCCACATGTTTGCTAACTTAAACCCTTCTTCTAACTCAACCCCTAACCCTATCCATCTAACCTCTCCCCTCACATGTGTGGGCAAAATCATAATTTCCTAATATTTAAGAAATTATAACCAATTTTGGGTGGCCATCTCCCAAAATGGGCATGTGTCTTTGAGGACACATGACATGTCTCTTCTTGACATTTGTCCTCCTTGAGGGCACTAGTCACTCAAGGTTGAGCCATTTGTCCTCTTTAAGGATAAGTGTGGAATCTCATTTGACATGGCATCTTGAAGCTTGCCACTTATCCTCTTTAAGGACAAGTGTCTCATTTTCAACCACCTTCTATCTCCAATCTGTTTCTATTTAAACCCTCCACTTTCCAAGCAAATCATCCACTTTTGCATAATCATACCATCATAAAGCAAAAATAATCACTCAACTTACATGTCATTTTGCATTAATCCTCATTCATACCTTGCATCATCAATCATTGAGAAAAAGTGAGCATCTATAACATCATGAGCACACATCAAATTGAAGAACTCTCAAATTAGAGTGGATTTTGGTTTGCATTTATTTGTTATTTCCAATTTCATTTTCTCTTTAACATTCTTATCTTGAGGTGTTTGATTTATTTTTGTTTTCCTTGATTATTTAGTTTAACTTTGAATTGACTTTGCTTTGCACCCATATTTTCATCACAAATTTTTTGGCATACCTGGTGGGACCCACTGCATTGGTCATTCTAACATTTTATTCTTGTTTTAGTGATTTTTACTTGCATATTTTCAATAATTTGTGGCAAAAGCACGTTTTCAAAGGTAGACTTCCGCTTCGATGGAGGTCATTTCATCACGAGGATGAATTTCATAGTCTAGCGGGTTCACTATCAACTTTAGCGAGAACACATTCCTACCATTTCATCGGTAGGTATATTTTGTTGGCCATTTGGTGGAATTGATTATGTATTGCATTGATGTTTTGTCATTTATGCCAACACTAGTTATTTGGATGCCTTACTGGTACCCTTCTGGTCCCAGTAGGCTGAGTGGTTTTTGGATAACTTGGATCCGACATGATCTGGTAGGCTTCGGTATATTTTGATGATGGAATGGGCTTTTTCATGATACTTATACTCATATTTGGTCAGCTGGTTTTGGTCTGGAGATCGGATGCTATCCTGCTTTCTTAGAATATTGGTTTCTGGTTCTGGTGAGGGTTTCATTGGCAAAGCTTTTGATGGAGATCTTTGATGAATTGTATAAGTGGTGTTGGTGCAACTTTTGATGGATTTTCAGGATGTTGTCGGTGATCATGTTCGAGACTTGGTGGCTGGAGATCATTGTTGAAGCATGTGGACCTATACTATGTCCTAGTTGATCTAGGTTATGGACCAACTTTAATGTAACATGTGGATTGGACCTATTGATGTATATCTGGGATGTCTTATGTGTTGGCTATTATTTGGTTAATCTAAGGCCGACATGGTTTGTAATTATGTAATTAGTTTATTATCTGGTGGTTGACCTAATTGCTTATGGTTGAGGGTTTGTATATATAGATGTAAGATCTCATTGTAGACATCATGGTTAATGTAAGAGGTCATGGTCAAGGAATGTAATGTGTGATTAGTGTAATATCATTCAGGCAGAGGAGTTGGTCGATCATTGCAGATTGAATTGGGTTTATGTAAGAGGATTTAGTCCTCTGATATTGAGCTTAATCAAAACTGTACTTAGGCATAAGAAATGCTATCTTTTGCAGTTCAATACTTCTCCAGATTTTAGTCTGGATTTGTATGTAGTCAGTGAGGCTCCTTTTGTGATGACCAGTGCGCTCTAGGCTATTGACCTTCTTGCAAGTGCAAGCCCCTTCATTGTAATTCACATACTTATTGCAGAAGTATTATCTGACTGTGGGTTGGCTTCCCACTGTGCTTTTTCCCTTTACCAAGTTTTCCACGTACAAATCTTGGTGTTATGTGGATGGTTTTATTTTGTGATTATTTTTTATTCTTAATTTGTTTATCTGCTATTTCAGTATTAATATTTTGGGTTTCGGTATTAAAGTTTAAATCGCTAATGATTCATGTAATCTGTGACAACTGATTCACACCCCACTCTCAGTTGTCTACCAGTTATCTGAACTGTCTAACAATTGGTATCAGAGCTTTGGTCCTCTCTGCAGAAAGCTTAACCACTTGAGGAAGATCCTATGGTGACTAATAGTTCAAGTTCATCCCATTCTTCTAGAGCTATCTTTCAAAGGGATATTCCTAGGCTTGATGGAACTAATTACACTTATGGAAGATTTGAATGGAGACTCATCTGAGATGTCTTGGAAAGGAGATATAGAAGATCACATGGAATGGTGTCACACCCTATAATCTAGGATCTAGAAATCCTCCTCTGGAAAACCTGGACAAGAAGCTTGAGAATGATTGTAGAGAAAGAGAAGCCCTCTTGTGTGCACTTTCTAATCAGAAAATAATGGGATTAACCGACAAATCATCTGGAAATTGTATATGGGATAAGTTGGAGACTCTTAATGAAGGTGACCCTATAGTGAAGATTTCTAAACTTGATGGTTACCGAGTGAGATATGAAAGCCTTGAGATGGAAGAAGATGAAAGGATTACTGCATTCATGGAAAGAGTAAATGAGATTGTTGTGGGAATTCAATGTTGTGGTGGAACTCAAAGTGAAGTTGAAATTGTTTCTAAAGTCCCGAGAGCCCTACCACTAGCTTACAAAATGAAGGCTACTTCTATTAGTGAGTTGAGAACAATGGCTAATACATTTGTCAAGAGAGATACTTTGGTTGGGAAACTATCTACTTTTGAGCTTGAGGAGTTTGGACCTTCTGGAGCTATGAAGACTGAACCTACTTTTCATGCATCTACATCTACAACCGATAAGCAAGACTAGAAAGCTTTATATGCAAAGAAATTGGAAGATACAAAGAGAGAAGATGATGAGTTTGAGAAACTTGAAGCACTATTTGCTAGAAGAGTACCCAAAGGATCGATAGGAAGTAAGTATGAAGGAAAACCACCTTTTAAATGTTTTGCATGTAATAATATTGGTCATTTCGCATCTAGATGTCTTGAAAGGAATTCAAGATTTGAAGAAAGAGTTAAAATATCATTTAAGCCTTGATGGTATATTGAAAAAATAAGGATCCGTTAACTACTGAGAGGGGGGGTGAATCAATAGATAGAAAACTGATATAAACTTTTACCAATCTCAAAATCAACCTCTCAAAGAAAACTTAGAACTGACAAGTTAAACCACTGAAATACAAATGCAATATCACTGTCAAGTTAAACCAATTGACTGTTATAACAGATTGACAGTAAAACAACTTGAAACTCACAAACATCCAAATACTTTACTGACATAAGTAAAACTTCATTTCAGATTTCTATCGGTTAACATAACATATCAAAGTGGATTTAGCAGTTAAGCAATTCAACCATAGTAAACATAACCAAAAAAACATTCACCACTTGACACAATATTTTTGACGTGGAAACCCAAATGGTAAAAAACATGGTGGGGATGAATACCCACAAGTATTCTGAACTCTTTTGAAGTTCACCTTGTTAGGAGCCAACCCTATTAAAGCTTTACAAAAAGTCCTGTTAAGAACAGATCTTGTTAGGGACCACCTAGTTAAGGGTTTGACTATAATGCCCTATTAGAAGCAATACACTATGAGGAGTAACTTCGGCAGAGGACTTGAAATCCAAGCCAATGGACCACCTAGTTAGAGGTTTTGAATAGCACTAAGCTTGTTAGAGCTTACCCGGTTAGGGGATTTTACTGTTGTAATTGTTAGAAAACAACAAGGGTTTTGCCGATTTGTTTGAATAGCACTACACTTGCTTGTTCAGATCCTTTTCTTGCACCTATATGCCTTTACACAAAATGCAAATACATCATCCGGTTTGGCAACCACACTCTCACTCTCAATTACAAATTTCCAACTCTAAAACAAAATAACTCATCGACCTTATAAACAAATCAATAGGTCGGTAACACAACACAAACCTAATTCTCATAGAGATTACAGACAAATCGGTTCAAGTATGACCATTGGATTACATAACAATCTATGCACATCATTTAAGATAGCCTCTACCGCTCCTTGATCATCACTTCATCGAACTCTGTAACTAATCATGTGGTTTACATTGCATGCAATGTACTTTCTCATTCCCAAGATAAAAATCGTTATCTTAATGCACCAAAAATCATTTTAAACTCTTCTCATACAACATGCATGCGTGTCATAATCATTACCTCTCATCATCAGATCATAAACCAATACAACCAATTCACTAAACTTCATTAGTTACAGGTAGGGTTTATCTGTTGATCTCACTATTTCTTAGCAATACCGGTTTCCTCCACAAACTCACCTACCGGTTGCAGTTTCCTTCACTAGCTCTTCCTACTGGTTACAAAACAACATTATAACAGCATTATAACAACATCATTACAATATCATTACCATTTAATTGACATCAATGACAACATAACATTTCATTAATGCAATCTTCATGCAAATGCCAACAATCTCCCCCTTTGGCATTGATGGCAATACAAATATCAATACCCTTGATTGCTATGATTATGAATAGGAATCCTGGTTTAGATTTTACCATGTACTCTCCTTTTATTTAGTTGGTAACTGGCTATAGACCTTCTCTATATCAATCATACAATTTTTCTCCCCATAATCACATAGTTCTTCTCCCCCTTTGACAACAATGCCAAAGTGAAAGTAAAACATGCAATGTCAAACTTCACTGCTAAGCATCAACAACCTGCAACTTGATGCTCCCCCTATGGAATAACTCCAGTCTACACCAATCCTTCTGTAAAATTCTACAAGTAGCTCTGGGACTGATGTACTCTACATCATGCTCAATTGACCTCATGGAGCGGTACAAACCCTGGCTAACTTCTAAGATGCTCAAAAGTAGTCTTCGGCAAAGGTTTAGTAAAGATATCTTCAAGATGCTCCTTGATAGAAACATGCTATCACATCTTTACTCTGCACATTTTCCCTCAATAGATGATACTTCAATTCAATATGTTTGGTTCGTGCATTGAAAACGGGTGTCTTGGAAATATTTATGGCACTGGTATTGTCACATAAGATCTTTATAGGTTCTGAAAAAACTTCATCTTGAAACCTTCCAGAATGTGTCTCATATGGATAGCCTTGGTACAATTTATATAAGCTGCAACATACTCATCTTTAGCAGTAGACTATGATATATAGCTCCACTTTTTGAAACTCCATGAAACAAGTCTTCCTCCAAGAAAGAATGCTCTACCAGTTGTTCTTTTCCTATCATCAACATTACCTACCTAGTCTACATCTGTATACACCTTCAAATCAAAGTTACCTGCATATGGTTACCATAATCCATAGTAAATAGTACCTTTCAAATATCTGAATATCCTCTTGGTTGCTATCAAATGTGTTTCCTTTAGATTCTTCTGAAATCATGCAACTAGACCAACTACATGAGCTATATCCAGTTTGCTATGAACAACATAGTGCAATTTCCCAATCATCAACCTATACTCCTTTTCATCAACATATGTGGCTTCATATTCCTTAGAAAATTTACAACCTGTGACCATTGGTGTCCCAACTGGTTTACAGTCACTCATACCATATATCTTTAATACCTCTTTCACATATTTAAACTGTGTGATGAAAATACCACTCTTCACTTGCTGTATTTGCAAGCCTATGAATTTTTTTATCTCTCCCACTAGAGACATTTCAAACTCACTTTTCATTTCATTTGCAAATACATTGCTCATGTCATCATTTCCTCCAAATATGATATCATCTACAAACACTTCACTAACCAATATCTTATCTCCTTCAGATTTGAGTTATATATTGTTGCCTTCACTCATTCTCTAAAAACCTATATTCGTCAGGTGTGAGTGAAGCCTTTCATACCATACTCTCAATGCTTTCTTTAACCCATATAATGCCTTGTACAATTTGCATACCATGTCTTTTTCATCAATCAAAGCATAACCATCTGGCTACTCAATGTATACTTCTTCTTCTAGTATTCCATTTAAAAAATGCTAACTTCACATCTGTCTGATATACTTTGAATTCATTATATATTGCAAATGCAAGTTAAGTCCTGACACCTTCCTGTCTAGCAACTAGTAAAAAAGTCTCACCACAATCTTCTCCTTCTTCCCATGGATAACCTTTGCAAACCAATCTAGCTTTGTTTCAGACTACTACACCACCTTCATGTAGTTTGTTCCAGAACCTATCACATTTTTATTCACCGGTCTAGGTACTAGGGTCCATGTGTTGTTATTCTCAATTTTATCAAGCTCCTCCTCCATAGCTTTAATCCAATGATCATCTCCAAATGCTTCCTTAGCAATTTTAGGCTCAATAGTAGAGATTGTGCAAGAATTTTCTCTAATTCTTCTTCTGGTTAACACTCTAGCATCCTTATCTCCAATAATTTGGTCAGGATTGTGATTGAGTCTCACATACCTTAGAATAACATGATCATTATCTTTAGTTTCTTCTTCTTCATTAACATCATCTTCTTCTAAATCTACCTATTCCAGTTGAACTGGTACAACAACATTCTCTTTACCAGTTCCAGGTTTCACCAGTTCTAGTTCCAAAAATAGAATGCAAGGATCTTCATCCTTATTCTCCGCATTGGTTTCCCCTGAGACTTTACGATACTCATCCACTCGAACATCAACACTCTCAATGATTCTTTGTGTCCAGTTGTTATAACATTTGTAGGCCTTACTATTAGTGGAGTAACCAAGAAATATACCTTCATCACTTTTAGCCTCAAACTTACTAACATAGTCACCTCTCTTAATAAAATATTTATTGCCAAATATCTTGAAATAACTGAGGTCATCTACCATACCCATATTCATAAGGAGTCATATCCTTACCTCTTTTTACCAATATCCGGTTCATAATGTAGATAGTTGTGCTGACAGCTTCTCTCTAGAATTCTTTTGCTACACCTCCTTATATCAACATCATTCTAGCAACTTCAACAACTGACCAGTTTTTCCTCTCTGCAATACCATTCTGTTGTGGTGTCCTCAGTACAGAAATTTGTCGTTTGATACCATTTTCTTCACAATATCTAGTGAATTCCTCATAAGTAAATTCACCACCTTGATCAGTCCTCAGACTCTTTATCTTCTTACCACTCTCCTTTTTAGGTAAGGCCTTGAATGCCTTCAACTTACTAAATTCTTATGTTTTATCCTTCAAGAATGTGACCCACATTTTTCTTGAGCAATCATCAGTGAATATTATAAAATATATGTCAACTTGAATACTTTTAGTCCTTATTGGTCCACAAAGGTCTGTATGAACCAAATCTAATAGATGTTCTGCTGAAAAAGATTTGCTCTTAAAAGTTGAGGATGTCATATTTCCGAACTGACATTCCTTAAATAGAGCATTAACCGGTTTTTCCAACTAAGGAAAACCTCTCATTGTCTTGGACTTACTCACTTTAACAATGTTATCAAAATTTATATGACAAAATCTCCTATGCCAAAGCCAACTATCATCTACTTTAGCAATTAAACAGTTGTTGACTTTAGGATTCAGGTGAAACAGGTTACCTTTAGTCTGCTTGTTGGTTGCAATCAATTCACCTTTGCTCCCATAGATTTTGCACATATCATTCTTAAACTCCAATGGATAACCTCTGTCATTGAGTTGAGCAACACTCAAAAGATTGTGCTTTAGTTCTTCAACCCAGTAGACATCATCTGCACTACTCTTTCCATTAAGAGAAATAGTTCCCTTACCTTTTACCATGTAGGGTGAGTCATTACCAAATCTCACAACTCCACCATCAAAGTCCTTCAAGGAAAGAAATTTGGTCCGGTCACCGATCATGTGATGTGAACAACCACTATCAATGATCCAATCATCAGAATTATCCATGCAAGAAACTAATGCTTTCTGATCAGATGTCTCTTCTTTAATGGCTACAAAAACAATGTCTTCATTAGCATCACCCTTAGATTCCTCATCAGTGATACCACCATCAACTGCAATAAGACAATCTCTTTTTCCTTTTCCTTTGTACTTCTTGAACTTCTTTCACTTGTGCTCATTGTCACCATTAGGATAGTTAGCTGCAATGTGTCCAATCTTGTTGCATGCAAAACATTTCAAAGGTAATTTACCTTTGTATTTACCGGTACTTCTGGGCAACCTCTTGGCCAACAATGCTTCAAGCTCTGACCAAATTGTCTTCATCATCAACTTCTCTACTGGATTTAGATTCATAACTATGATTGACATATCTACTTTTCCTCATACATGGGTTAGAAACTGAAGCTGTAAATGGAGATTTAGATTTCTAAACACTACCATCATAACCATTTAATTCAAAACCAGTAAGCTTACCAATGATGGAGTCAAGGGTTACCTTAGTTTTGCCAATTAACTTTAGCTCCTGAATGGCTGCAACTCGGATAGCATAGAATGGTAGAAGGGTTCTCAACACCTTGCTAACCACTGTGGCATCTTCCACTTTACCACCAACGCTCTTGATCTCACCAACTATCTCTTTTATCCTCTAACCATACTGTTGAATATTCTCACCTTCAGCCATCCGCATGTCATCAAACTTTCTTTTTAAACTCTCTTCTTTGGTAATATTCACAAGTTCATCACCACTATAAATCTCTTCAAGTTTCTTCCATACCTCATAAGCAGTCTCCAGACCATGGACATCTACATATTCTACATCAGACAAAGAACTGCTAATAGCCTCCAGTGCTTGATTGTTTTCTTGTTGCTCTTTCTTCTGATCATCAGTCATAAACCCACTAGGTGAAACATATTGAGTACCAAAATGTTCCTAGTATTGACTTCCTAGACTCTTAATATAAATTTTCATTCTATCACTCCATATTTTGTAGTTCTCTCTATTAAACTTCGGACCTTTCTTCTTCATCATGTTCTACAAGATCTTTATCTCAAGCTATTAGGCTTAGAACTTAGAGGACCTGAGAAGCTCTGATACCAATTGATTGTATGATAAAAGAATAAGGATCTGGTTAAAACTAGGAGGGGGGATTTAATAAGTAGATAGAAAACTGATATAAACTTTTACCAATCCCAAAATCAACCTCTCAAAGCAAACTCAGAACTAACAAGTTAAACCACTAAACTACAAATGCAATATCACTGTCAAGTTAAATCGGTTGACTATTATAACAGATTAATAGTAAAACAACTTGAAACTCACAAACATCCAAATAGTTTATTGACATAAGTAAAACCTCATTTCAGATTTCTGATGGTTAACATAACATATCAAAGTGGATTTAGTATTTAGGTAATTGAGCCATAGTAAACATTCACCACTTGACACAATATTTTTGACATGGAAACCCAAATGGGAAAAACCATGGTGGGGATGAATACCCACAAGTATTTTGAACTCTTCTAAAGTTTGCCCTGTTAGGAGCCAAGCCTATTAAATCTTTACAAAAGTCCTGTTAAGAACAGATCCTATTAGGGACCACCTGGTTAAGGGTTTTACTATAATACCCTATTAGAAGCAATACCCTATGAGGAGTAACCTCGGTAGAGGATTTGAAATCCAAGCTAATGGACCACTTGGTTAGAGGATTTGAATAACACTAAGCTTGTTAGAGCTTACCCATTTAGGGGATTTTACTACTATAATTGTTAGAAAACAACAGGCGTTTGCTGATCTATTTGAATAGAACTACACTTGCTTGTTCAAATCCTTTTCTTGCTCCTATCTGCCTTTACACAAAGTGTAGATACATCATCCGGTTTGGTAACCACACTCTCCCTTTCAACTACAAATTGCCAACTCTGAAACAAAACAACTCATCAACCTTAAAAACAAATTAATAGGTCGGTAACACAACACAAACCTAATTCTCATAGAGATTACAAAAAAATCAGTTCAAATATGACCGTTGGATTACATAACAATCTCTACACATCATTCAAGATAGCCTCGACTTCTCTTTGATCACCGCTTCATCGAACTCTGTAGCTCATCATGCAGTTTGTATTACATGCAATGTACTTGCTCATTCCCAAGATAAAAACCGTTATCTCAACGCACCAAAAATCATTTGAAACTCTTCTCATACAACATGTATACATGTCATAATCATTACCACTCATCATCAGATCACAAACCAATACAACCAATTCACCAAACTTCATCGGTTAGGGTTTATCATATCAACAGGTAGGGTTTATCTGTTGATCTCACTATTTCTTAGCAATACCGGTATCCTCCACAAACTCACCTATTGGTAGCAGTTCCCTTCACTAGCTCTTCCTACCGATTACAAAACAACATTATAACAACATCATTACAACATCATTACCGGTTAATTTACATCAATGACAACTTAACATCTCATTAATGCAATCTTCATGCAAATGCCAACAAGCCTAACCATGGATATCAGAACAAATATAAATACAACGAAAATAGAGACAAATCATGCTACATGGCAGATGAGGAAGGCATTACTGATTCAGATGATGAAATGACACAAGACTTTGCTAGTGGATCCAACAATGAGAACGAATGGGTATTGCTGGCTATTAAGGAAGATGATCTGGCACTCGAAGAGAATATACCTAAAGAGAAGGCACTTGCTGCTAAAATTGAAGACAATGATGAATGGGTAATTGATAGTGGATGTTCACATCATATGACTAGAGATAAAGGGAAGTTTATGTCTTTGCAAGAATTTGATGGTGGTCTAGTTAGATTTGGAGATGACAAGGCATGTATGATCAAAGGAAAAGGAACTATATCATTAGATGGTATGAATAATACTGACAATGTTTATTATGTTGAAGGTTTGAGGCATAATATTTTGAGTATAGGACATTTGGTAAATAACGGATTTCAATTACAGTTCAAGGATGGAAAATGCAAAATCATTAACAGATCTGGCTTGGAGATTGCAACCGGTACATAGAAAAAAGGTAATATATTTCACTTAAACTCTAGTGAGAAGACATATTTGATTACACAAATTGATGAGAGTTGGATATGGCATATGTTAGGATTCCCAAAGATACTGAGAGGGGGTGGGGGGTGAATCAGTATCTTGTCGGTTAACAGATTTTCTAATCTTATTAAACAAATTGCATTCTAAAACAGTGTATCGGTAAACCAGAAATAATGCAGAAAATAAGATCAATAACCACAACATAGAAAACACACCATAACACAATATTTTTAATGAGGAAACTTAGTGTGGGAAAAACCTCGATGGGATTTGTGACCCACAATATTCACTCACTGGCTAATAAATGAATATTACTTACAATAGGGGCCTGCACATGCAGGAAGGCCAACTGCCTAAAGCTCACTGCTTAATTACAAAAATGGATTATGCAAATCCAATATCATGTACTACTTCGAGTCAGCATCTACTATGCCAGGTTCAGTACTAGTTTAAGATCATACAACTTCCATAAACCTTATTCCAAAATCTACCTTAATATTTGCATGTTCGCATCTGCCTATTACATTCCATACATGTCATGCATGAATGATCTACAAGATCTCATACTTATATGATTCTTATTACAATTCACCTTGTCGGCTTACAAAAAGATTTTACAATTAAATACAAAATAAAATCCTGTTGGTTGGGGTGTCGGTAATCATCTTTGTCGCTGCCAGTGTCAGTTTCTGTCGGTGCCATAAGATTGTAAGGTTTCCATCAATGACAATACCTTCAAACACCTACAATTTCTCATTGGAGTGTGCATTTCCAAACAATCTCCCCCTTTGGCATTGATGGCAACACTCATGAGAAAAAGTCAAAATTGTATCCAAAAATGTGTTGTCCAAAAAATCTTGCCAAAACTATGTGCTCTAAAATTATGTGCTCCCCCTAAGCAGATGATGTCTTCTGCCAATCATTTTTCTCATTCTACTACTCCCCCTTTGGCATCAATGAAAAAGGTTGTCAATTAATGTCAATTGAGTGTAGTTCTTGTCGGGATCCCTGTAACCGGTGGGTTACAATCTGATATAGACCCGCTAATGCAAAATTCAAGTTGTTAGTGAACCTCTGACTATCCTTCAATGTTGCTTCTGTCCTTTGGATGGTACCGGTGAGTATGTGCATTTTCTCTTCTGGTGTCTTAAGTCCTGGAACAAGTGCCTCTGATATCTCTTTTCTCAAAGAGATGAGGATGTCTAGTTTCAGACCAAGTCTGCATTTGAGTTCCTTAGCCTTGTGTTTTATACTTTCTTTTTTCTTCTCCAATTTCTCAAGTTTCTCCTCAAATCTAGCTATCTCCTATTCTATGACTGATATGGGATCTGATGAACCAATGAGATTTTCAGCTATATCATTTATTTGTTTTTGTGCTATGCTGATTTCCTTGTCAATATCCACTATCAGAAGATCAGTCTTGCAGGTGTCTCTGTATAGTTCCTTAAATTCCGTTAAAGTTTTGTTTAGTGTCGGTAGGAGGGTGTCAATGTGTTCCATGCACTTCTTTATTATCTCTTCAAAGAATTTTTCTTTTGCCTTGTTCATTTTCTCAGTGAATGTCTCCTCATTAATCTAATCAACTGTCAAAAGATTGTCGGTGATGTACTTAGACAATGTGTCTAGCTGACTCAAAGAATCTTTATTTTCCACATTGCACTTGGGTGCAATCAATTTCAATAAAGGAATTGTGTCATCAATAGCCTTATATGCCTGTGCATTACACTCTTTGATTTTCTTGATGGAATCCAGTGAAACCTCAGTTACATTTGTCGGTCTGAATTATGTTAAGGAGGAACCAGAAGATTGTCCAACTTCCTTAATGATCTACAATCCGCTGGTGTGAGTAACCTCTTTGCTTATGTTGACCTCTGGTAGGTCAGTTTGAGTTTGCATTTCTACTAGCAAAGGTTTGGGTTTCTCAGCTGTTTTTGGTGGCACAGTCTCTGTCTGAACCTTTTCCAGTGGATTCCCAAAGATACTAAGAGGGGTGGTGGGGTGAATCGGTATCTTGCCGGTTAACAAATTTTCTAAACTTATTAAACAAATTGCATTCCAAAATAGTGTACCCGTAAACCAGAAATAATGCAGCAAATAAGATCAATAACCACAACATAGAAAGCACACCATAACACAATATTTTTAACGAGGAAACCCGGTGTGGGAAAAACCTCGATGGGATTTGTGACCCACAATATTCACTCACTGGTCAATAAATGAATATTACTTACAATAGGGGTCTGCACATGCAAGAAGGCCAACTGCCTAAAGCTCACTTCTTAATTACAAATAGGGAAGTCTCACTGACTTACAAAAATGGATTATGCAAATCCAATATCATGTACTTCTTTGGTTCAACATCTGCTATGCCAAGTTCAGTACTGGTTTAAGCTCATACAACTGACATAAACCTTATTCCAAAATCTTCCTTATTATTCACATGTTCGCATCTACCTATTACATTCCATGCATACATACATACACAAATGATCTACAAGATCTCATACTTATATAAGTCCTATTACAATTTGCCTTGTCGGCTTACAAAAAGATTTTAAAATTAAATACAAAATAAAATACTATCGGCTGGGGTGTCGATAATCATCTTTGTCGGTGCCTATGTCGGTGCCTGTCGGTGCTATAAGATTGTAAGGTTGCCATCAATGACAATACCTTAAATCACCTACAATTTCTCATTGGAGTGTGCATTGTCTATTAGCAAAGGTTTGGGTTTCTTAGTTTCTCAATTGTTTGTTCTATTTTCTTTATTTGTTTTTGTGATTGAAATTTGCTTCCAATGGTTTCTGTATTTCCAAATACTTTGTCTGTTGGTTCTTTAGGGGCTTCTAGAAGGGCTTTTGCATAAGTTTCTATTATGTTTTCATCTACCTCATAATCCATCTGTATAACCCAAACTGTTCTCGGAATCACTGCCTCCATCCAGATTTCATCCTTCTTTATAACAAAACATATCTCCTTTTGATATTTATCAACTATGATTGAGATAGTCTTTCCCTATTTTTCATTCTAGCCTTCAGTGCCTAAAAGTGTTCAATTATGTTCTTCTCCCTGTCATCTCCCATGTTATTAAGAATATCCAAACATTGTTTTCCTACCGGAATGTCAAATCCAAAATCCTTTCTACCAATACTGGGAGCTTCCTTGGTGATATACAACAATAGACATACAAGTAAGTTACCAAATTTGAATGTGCCTTTCTTGTCACCCTTAAGTTTCTTCAGATTGTCTATTAGCTCATCTTTTAACCATTCACATATTTTAATCTTTGCATTATTGTTTACTAAGTCATAAGCACTCTTGATACATAAACTAGAAACAAAGTTTAATCTGTTGGCATGTGTAGCTTTGTATCCAAGAATCATGCTAATGAATCTTACATTGATATCCTTTACATCATTGACTCTTAGGGATCTCTTGTCATAGGTTACACCAGTTAGGGTCATTACAGTGTCGTTTGGAACCTTTTTGGTCTTGTCAGGCCTTCTACCGGTGGAAGGTAAGCCTGTCACTGCTCTAACTGCTTCTTTTGTTATCTTATGAATGGAATCTAGCCAAAAGAACTCCCCATGAACTCTACTCAATACAATCCTTATAACCTCTTTGGGAAAATCAGGAATGCTAAGTATCTCCACAAAACCTAGGGTTTCAACTATCTTGTGTTCCGCTTTTACATTACCATTTTCATCACATATTACTATCCTATACATGTTCATAATCTCATCAGCACCTAGTTCTTCAATATGACAATGTAAGTAAATTCTAGGATCCTCAGCATAAACAACTCCTTTGGGTATTTTAGAAAATTCTCCTAGGGTATCATCCTTCTTCGCTACTTCAGGAATGATTTTAAATACGAGCCTAGGCATTTAATCACTTCAATTACTGTAGGGTTTGCAATGAATTCAGGTGCAGAGGAGGAAGCCATTGTATAAATACCTTAATTTGCCTTTAGGTTTGAATGCTTGAATGATTTGCTTCACTTCTCGTGGATGCCTTCGCTCGGGTTTTTTGCGCTCTAAGGAATTTTTAATGCTCGGTGAATGAAAAAGAGTGAAAAACACTTGCTTTATAATGTCATTTCCTTCAACTACCACATTAAATGCCTGTCGGTTAAGTGAAACTTAACACATCTACCGGTTAAGAAGTAATTCAACTTCTACCCATCAACCAAGGGTAAACTAGCATATTTTTCAATTTGTTGCCATACCCCTAAGGTATTTCTTTTTAGTTAGATGAAGAATCTCCTATCGGTGGAGTGATACTCTATTCTACCGGTGAAGGAATAGCTTCATTAATATTCTGATATGACTTTCTAATCCATTGTTTTGAAAATTCTTGCTTTACTTCTTTAACCTTCTCTTTACCTTTCAAATTGGGTCCTTTGTTATTTGTCGATGATGCCTTACTTCTACAAAATTTTGCAATATGTCCAATCTTGTTACAAGCATAACAAGTCACATTATTTTCCTGAATAGCTTTTCCATATCCTATGCCGGTATGTGTTCTGCATTGATTAGATAAGTGTCCAAATCTTCCACAAGCATAACATCTTACATTCATTCTACAGTTTTATGAATTATGACCAATTTTGTTGCATTTAGAATATTGACAGGTGGGTGCATTGGTGTTTTGATAGTTTCTAGATCTACATCGATTTTCTCTATGACCATACTTGTTATAGTTAAATCATTTCCCATTAAATTTGTAGGCATTAGGTTGTCTTATTGGTTTATTGTGATCATGATTGTTTGTAGTACCAGAGCTTTCACCAACTTCAAAGCCGAGACCATTAGTATCTCCATTAGGTTTCTGATTTTTCAGCATTTCATCAAGTTCTTCTGAAATTTTTCTTGAATTTCTCCTTGTCTTGATTTGTAGTAGCTAACTCATTTTCCAGGAAATCTTTCTATCTCATGAGTTCAGTTTTATCATGCTCCAAGTGAATCATATTAGTCTTCAACATATCATTTTCATGGCTGAGTCTTAGATTTTCATTTCCAGCATCATTGATTCTCCTAGTCAAGTCATCTTCATTCTTCTTTCGGTCTTCAATGTCTTTACAAAACCTCATAGTCATATCTTGCATCTCATTCCCCAAGGTCATGTTTTCTTGCTTCAGCTTGCTTACAAGATCATTACGAGTTTATTTTTCATCATCATCACTTTGTATCTTCTCATGAAGTTCTCTTCTTTTGTTCCTAGCAATAGTAAGATTTTCTTGAAGTCCTTGAATTATTTCCTGTGCAGTCTTTAGATCATCTTCAAGTTTCATATTTTTCAACTTTTCTGCATCACAATCTGCAAGAGTTGTTTCCAATTGCTTTCTCAAGTTTTCCATCTGTACCGGTGTCAGAATCTTCCTCAAGTTGTTAGGCTTTTGAAAATAGAGGACCAGGCTCTGATACCAATTATTAGGATTCCTAAAGATACTGAGAGGGGGGGGGGTGAATCAGTATCTTGTTGGTTAACAGATTTTCTAATCTTATTAAACAAATTGCATTCCAAAATAGTGTACCGGTAAACCAGAAATAATGTAGCAAATAAGATCAATAACCACAACATAGAAAGCACACCATAACACAATATTTTCAACGAGGAAACCCAGTGTGGGAAAAAACTAGGTGGGATTTGTGACCCACAATATTCACTCACTGGCCAATAAATGAATATTACTTACAATAGGGGTCTACACATGTAGAAGGCCAACTGCCTAAAGCTCATTGCTTAATTACAAAAAGGGAAGTCTCACTAACTTACAAAAATGGATTATGCAAATCCAATCTCATGTACTGCATCGGTTCAGCATCTGTTGTGCCAGGTTCAGTATCGGTTTAAGCTCATACAACTTCCATAAACCTTATTCCAAAATCTACCTTAATATTCATATGTTCGCATCTGCCTATTACATTCCATACATGCCATGCATAAATGATCTACAAGATCTCATACGTATATGAGTCTTATTACAATTCACCTTGTCGGCTTACAAAAAGATTTTAAAATTAAATACAAAATAAAATCCTGTCGGCTGGGGTGCCGGTAATCATCTTTGCCATTGCATGTGCCGGTGACATAAGATTGTAAGGTTGTCATCAATGACAATACCTTCAATCACCTACAATTTCTCATTGGAGTGTGCATTTGTCAACAGCATAAAAGGCTGTGTCATGTGAATTTTGATTTCACTGTGAAGATTAGTTCAACTAAGGTTGTTAGGGATATACCTAAGACTATGAAGACCTATAATTTGGTATGTAAAGAATGTCAAATGGGTAAATAGGTCAGAACCTCTCTTAGGAATATACAAGATAAATCAAATGATGTTCTTGATCTTATTGATATTGATTTGTGTGGCCCTGCTAGAGTTAAAAGTTTTCAAGGTGATAGATATTTTATGCTAATCATTGATAATTATTCTAGAATGATGTGGGTTACTTTTCTAGAGAAAAATCTGAAGCATTTGAAAAGTTTAAAATATTTAAGGCTAAACTAGAAACTGAGATAGGATTGAAGATTAAATGGTTGAGATCAGATCATGGTGGAGAACTCACATCTGGTGAGTTTAATCACTTTTGTGACAAGCATGGTATAAGAAGACAATTTTCTGCTCCCAAGACACCTCAACAAAATGGAGTTGTGGAAAGGAAGAACAAAACTACCTTGGATGCTGCTAGAACAATGATGATGGAAGCTAGTCTACCTCATATCTACTGGAGAGAAATAGTGAGTACAACGGTTTATACATTCAATAGAGTACATATCAAAGGAGAAACCGGTAAGACACCTTATGAATTATGGTTTGGCAATACACCTACAGTTAAGTATTTTAGAATTTTTGGTAGTAAATGTTATATGAGGAGAGATTATATTATTGGGAAATTTGATCCTAGATGTGATGAAGGAATATTTATTGGTTATTCTAATGAAATCAAAGCATATAGATGTTATAACAAGAGATTGAAGATAATTTTGGAGAGTACAAATGTTAAAGTAGATGAGCTAAATAGAAGTCAAATCAGAGTTTATGAGAAGGAACCGGCAGTGGAAATGATTATATCTAAATCGGTAGCACCTTTACTAGAACAAAGTGTTGAACCATTTACTCCAGAAACATCAGAGAATTATATAGTAACTGAAGAATAGGGAAGAGGAACAAAAATTCAGAAGACCCCTAGGTATGTGAGATTGAATCATTCAGAAGATCAAATCATTGGGGATAAGAGAAAATGAGGGATGACAAGAAGAAGACTGGCAATTAATAAAATATGTTTAATTTCACAAGTTGAACTGGTGTTAGTAATTGAGGCATGTAAAGATGAACATTGGTTGAAAGCTATGGAAGAAGAATTAGATCAGATTGAGAAAAATAACACATGGACCTTGGTTCCCCGACCTAAAAATAAAAATGTTATTGGAACTAAATGGGATTTTAGAAATAAATTGAATGAGGATGGTCAAGTTATAAGGAATAAGGTTAGATTGGTTTGTAAAGGATATTCTCATAAAGAAGGAATTGATTATGGAGAAACTTTTGCACCTGTAGCTAGGATTGAAGCTGTAAGATTATTTATTGCCTATGTTGCTTATAAAAACTACAAGGTTTATCAAATGGATGTTAAATGTGCATTTTTGAATGGGGATATTGATGAGGAAGTTTATATCGAGAAAGCTGATGGTTTTTCACTATCAGATGATACAGATATGGTTTGCAAGTTAAGGAAAGCTTTAAATGGACTGAAACAAGCACCTAGAGCTTGGTATGCAAGGTTGGATAAATACTTTTTGAAGCTTGGTTTTACTAAGGGCAGTGCTGACAGTAATTTATATTATAAAATCACTGATGATGATATACTTATTGTTGAAGTATTTGTTGATGACATTATTTTTGAAGGTGAAGATACGTTATGCATAGAATTTTTTAAGAATATGGAGAAAAAATTTGAGAAGTCTATGATTGGTGAGATGAAATTTTTCTTAGGTTTGCAAATTACTCAGACTAACAGAGGTATTTTTATCTGTCAAAACTAAATATGCTAAGAAATTGTTGAAGAAATTTGGTATGGGAGACTCTGAACTGGTAAGTACTCCTACGGTTGCAAGTGAGAAATTGACAAGAAAAGATGTTTCTGCACCGATAAATCCTACAAGATACAAATCTATGATTGGACGTCTGATTTATTTAACTCAGACTAGGCCTGACATTATGAATGTTGTTTGTATTGCTTCAAGATTTCAGAGTGATCCTAGAGAAAATCATGAGATGGTGGTGAAAAGGATTTTTAGATACATACAAGGTACACTAAAATATGGTTTGTGGTACCCTAAGGATGATAACTTTACTTTATGTGCATATACAAATGTTGACTGGGTTGGAGATGTTGATGACCAAAAAGGTACTTCTGGTGGAGCTTTCTTTCTTGAAAAGAAATTGGTTTCATGGATCAGCAAGAAACAGTCATGTACTTCTATATCTACTACTGAAGTTGAGTATGTTGCTACTGCTACTAATTGTACACAAGTTTTATGGATGAAGCAAATGTTGAAGGATATAAAGGTGGATTGTGATGCACCGGTAGTTATTCACCATGATAACTCTCTTGCTATTGATATATCAAAGAATCTGGTATTTCATTCTAAAACAAAGCACATATCTATCAAGTATAACTTTTTGAAGGATAAGGTGGAAGAAAATGAAGTTAGACTGGTTTATGTGAAAACTAAAGAGCAGATTGCAGATATTTTCACTAAACCTTTGTCCAAGGAATCATTTGAGTACCTGAGAGACAAATTGGGAGTTTCTGCCCCTCTGGTAGAGACTTGATTGATGTTGCTTGGCATCAGCCCAACATGCACTATCAGAGATACTATTCATTCTGGCGCTGATGTGGGATGCTACTACTCAGGGGGAGTAGTCAACTTTATGATTCAAAAGCTTAAGTTTTTGCTTTGATGTTTCTGTCAGATTTCTAGCATTGATGTCAAAGGGGGAGTGATATTGATGTGAAAAATAAAATGAAAAGGGGAGTGATACTCAGAGCTATATGTGGGAGTTATTGTTGGTTGTCTTCCACAGGGGGAGACTTATTTGGCATTTCTTGGTACCTAGATGTTTTTCTCATCTAGTGTTTCCATCAATGCCAAAGGGGAAGATTATTAGCCATTTGGTGGAATTGACTATGTGTTGCATTGATGTTTTGTCATTGATGCCAACACTAGCCGTTCGGATGCCTTACCAACACCCTTCTGGTCCCGGTAGGTTGAGTGGGTTTTGGTTAAATTGGATGTGGCATGATCCAGGAGGCTCTATTATAGTTTGATGATGGAATTGTCTTGTTCATGATACTTATACTCATATTTGGTTAGTTGGTTTGGGTCTGGAGATTGGATACTATCCTACTTGTTTAGAAGATTGGTTTCTGGTTCTAGCGAGGGTTTCACCAATAGAGCTTTTGATGGAGATCTTTGATGAATTGTATAAGTTGTGTTGGTGTAGCTTCTGATGGAGTTTTAAGATGTTGTTGGTGATCATGTTTGAGACTTGGCAGTTGGAGATCATTGCTGAAGCATGTGGACCTATACTAGGTCCGGGTTGATCTAGGTTATGGATCGACTTTAATGTAATGTGTAGATTGGACCTATTGATGTATTTTTGGGATGTCTTATGTGTTGGATATTATTAGTTTGGTCTAAGGCCAACATGGTTTATAATTATGTAATTGGTTTATTATCTAGTGGCCGACCTGATTGCTTATGGTCAAGGGTTTATATATATAGATGTAAGATCTCATTGTAGATCATCATGGTTAATGTAAGACGTCATGGTCAAGGAATGTAATATGTGAATAATGTAATATCATTCAGGCAGAGGAGTTGGTTGATCATTGGAGATCAAATTGGGTTTATGTAAGAGGATTTAGTCCTCCAGTATTGAGCTTAACCAGAACTGTACTCAGGCATAGGAAATGCTATCTTTTGCAGTTAAACACTTCTTGGGATTGTAGTCTAGATTTGTATGTAGTCAGTGAGGCTCCTTTTGTGATGACCAATGCGCTCTAGGCTATTTCCCTTCCTACAAGTGCAAGCCCCTTCACTGTAATTCACATACTTACTGCAAAAGTATTATCTGACTGTGGGTAGGCTTCCCAGTACAGTTTTTCCCTTTACTGGGTTTTCCACATACAAATCTTGGTGTTATATGGATGACTTTTATTCTTTGGTTATTGTTTATGCTTAATTTGTTTATCTTCTTTTTCAGTTTTAATGTATTGGGTTCCGGTATTAAAGTTTAAATTGCTAATGGTTCCTGTAATCTATGAAAACTGATTCACCCCCCCCTCTCAGTTGTCTACCGGTTATCTAAACTGTCTAACATATTTTTCTACTAGTTTTTCTTTACTCCCATGGGTTTTCATGTAGCGATGGCGAGTTCGCATTAGCAAGAGTTTTTTGGGTCTTTTTGCTCTTGAATCTGTCATTTTTAGTATTCTACCTTTTATCAATATAGTGAGTTTGTTCGTAGTTACAATAGTTTCACTACTAGGATTTGGAGCATATGTTCGGATTTTTAAAACTATCTATGTTATTTCATGCTTTAACAGGTTTGCATGTTCCTATAGCAAGTTTGAAGTCATTTATATAGCGGGTTCATTGTTTGTTCTTTTTTTTTTCTATGTTAGGGCCCGTAGTTTGTATTCTACTTTTTCTTTGGCGGGTTTGAGGCTTAGTAAAGCAGGTTTGACGTTAGCTATGGTGGGTTTACTCTGTCAAACCTTTTAGTGTTTTCTGTTGTTGGGTCTGAGTTTTAATTCCAAACTACAATGGGTTTTCAAAAGATAAAGATGACGCAACGATGGAACAAATGAAGCAACAACAAAGGCTGTCAGCCGAATGGCTACGACTTCTTACTATTATTCCCAATATCAAAGATACACAAGCATATACTCAAAGATACATAAGCACATTCTAGTCTGATTTCTAATATCTCTAATGGAAGAGATAAAGCATACTCTTTATGGAAGATGCTATTGACACAAACTCAGAGCACTTAGAACCTATGAACACTCTAGACTCTCTAGACACTCAATGCCCACAATGCTTCCATGAGGGCTTATTTATAGTAGACAAGTGATTGGAATAGATAGTAAAAGGGAATTTGACTTAGTATACTGGGTAAATTGGTTATCAAAAAAGGAGGTATATCAGCTATAAACCATTGACATTAACTGTCCTTGTACAAATATTCCCTTTCATTAAAAGTCTTTTAGTCACTATAGACATGATATTCATCATTACTTGCTGATGATGAACTGGAGGTTGGTGAAGGTAGTGGTGGTATCGCTTATCCATGATTAAATACATTTTCCTAGTTTAATGGTTTCCATTTGGCAAGAATCTGAAATTTATGTCGTATGTTCCAGTCTTAGTGATTATTGTCATATATTAATTGTGGAGAAAAGAAGGATTCCCATTTTAGTCTTTTCTTGACAATAATTTTGGTGACAATCTCCCTTTCAAGTGAATATTCGGGATCTAGATTTACCTAGTCTAGTCTAGCATAAGTAAAGAAATCTAATATTTCTTGTGTTATTGGTGCAAAACAACTAACCAACCATGTAAAAAAGGGTCTTCTGATCAAGTCAATGACAAATATTGGTGTTCTGTTTTAATTCTTAGAATTGAGAATTCTCCATAAGTTTCACTGGTTATAACTAGTTCAGAAATACACCCTAATTGTGATAGTGTGTTTGTCTCATAGAGTGCTTGATCTACATATTTCTTGTCAGTACCTTTTAGGAGCATGATTCTTTGGACACTCTGATTTATTGTCCTAAAATAAACATCAAATTCCTTATTAATTAAGAATCCTGGATTAGAAGAAGGATTAGCTGGATTTTGCATGAATACTCCGAGTACTTTCCTACTGAGATAATCAATGACAACATTTTCTTTCCCTGGGATATGTTGAGCTTCATAGTTGAATTTATTTAAATATTATTTTCATCTAACATATTTCCCTTGACCATCCTTTCTACCATGGTCCTTTTCTTTGAATGTCAAGAATTTGGTGCAATTAGTTCTGGTTATGAATTTCTTTAAATGCATCATTTTCGGGGCAAATTTATTCAGATTTTAAATGATCCCATAGATTTATTTATCAGAAGAAATCCATTTTCTAACTTCTTTTGGGAAAACACCACTAGTATATTCTGCAGTAAATTATTTCCCATCCTTAACAAAACAAAGGTGTCCACCCCATGCATATTCTAAAGCATTTGTATACAAAGTAAAGTCTTTAGTTGTCAGAACATGTAATACAAGTAGATTCTAAATCTTTTGTTGTATCTTCTTAACTGATTCATCATGGCTTGGTCCCCATTGTGGTTTCTTCTTCGTGAGAAGTTGTAATGGTTCTCTGTCAAAACCTACACCTGGATAGAAATTATTGACATAATTTAACATTCCCAAAAATCCTTGCAGCTCCTTAGTATTAAGAGGAGGTTGAAATTCAAGGATCTTATTTTTTAATATGAGGTTGAACCTCAAGTTTTCCAGCATTAACCATCATTCCTAAAAAAATGCAAGAGTCTGAGCACCATTAAATTTTAGAGAGGGACAAGACAATCCCTGAATTTAAAGCTAGCTTATAAAATATTTCTAGATGAGACTTATGCTCATCAAAGTCTATACTAAAAATAAGAATATCATCTATATATACACATAGGAAATCTTCACAGCCACAAAAAAATTTGTCCATTCTTTCCTAGAAATAAGGAGCATTCATTAAACAAAAGGGCATCACTCTCCATTCATAATGTCCAAAAGGGCAGCTGAACGCAGTCTTATATTGGTCTTCTTTCTTCACTCTAATCTGGTAGAAACCTGATTTGCAATCAAATTGAGAGAAAATTTTTGCATTAGCAATCTTTTCTAATAAATAAGTCTTATCTAGAATTGGATAAGGGAAGGGAATTGTGATTGCATTTTAATGGCCTATAATTTATAACCATTCTTTTCTTTTTCCTTCTTGTTTTAGATTATTTACAAGCCATAAATGCATAATAGTTAAAATCAGATTGAGAGTGCACAATATACTTCTCTCTTATAAGTTCTTTGATTGCTTCTTACATATCTAGATAATTGTGAGCTGATATTGGTATCTTTTTCCCACTTTTGATCTTAGAATCAGGTTTTAGTTTGATCTCCATCTCTAGCATCTCCTTGTCCCAAAACTTTTGAGGATCTTCTGAGAATACATCTTTAATAATAGCAGCTTTTAACTCTTGTAGAGGTTCCATTGTCTAGATCCTTCTTATGGCTGGATATTTTTCAAATGCATATATAAGTCTTGGAGTACTTATTTTTTCACCATTCAAAGTAAACATGATACTCTTCTTGGTGAAACCATAAGGTGTATATCTGTCAATAAAATTTCCTCCTAATATTACATTTATAGGCATCTATTTCATGGCAAAGAAGTCACATTTGAATTTCTTTCCTTCCAATTCTACTACTTGTTGATGACTATACTTGTCATAGTTGAATTCATTCCCTTGAACATTTGAAGCAGTGTATGCAGTTTTCTAAGTCAGTTGCTCCCAATTGTTGGGAACTTGTTCTTTACAAAAGGATAGAGATGCTCCAGTATCAATATGAGCATCATAATGTTTAACATTTATTATCACACTTATGTACCGAGAGAATTTTCCTATAAGGAGATGTACTAAATATTGTGGCTCTAATTGTGGCTTGGGTTTTGGTGGGATAGACATAACCATTTGAATATTTACAGGATCTTCTATAAATGGAGGGAATCATTCATTTTCATCTTTATATTGTTCTTGGATGCGAGAAATGGATTGATTATGGTTTAAACTAGAGTAGGATGTACTAGGGACATCTAATTCTTCTTCAATAATCATAGATGGACAAAATTGAATATCACAGTCAGTCATTCTGAGACATGGTTGTTCTTGGGAGAATTGAGAAATGGCTCTTATAATAGGATCCTTACGTATAGAGATTTTATTGAATTTCCTTTCTCTTTTTGCTATTAAAAGAGTAAATAATGTTGGTTTTATACATACCTAGGGAATCTCTTCTTCGAATGGGTTGAATTCTTGAAATTCTCTTTGGAGGTCTTGATATTGCAGGGTTGACTATTGAAATGGTGGCTAGTAAGTCATAATAGGAGGCCTTGGTTGATGATACTGGAAAGGTAAATTACATCTGTTGTTGCACCCTCTTCCTTGATATCCCCTTCTTTTTTCCCGTCTTGTCTGGTTCATCTAAAGCACCTTCATCTTCTTCATCTACTTCTTTGATTTATTCAATAACAAGTTCATAGATATTATCTTATAGATAAAGATCTTCTTCTTTATCTACAACATCCCACCATGCTTCTACTAAAGGATTAGAATATATTGCTTTTACTACTTTGTTTTTACAAGAACAATCTGGTGCTTTGTTCCCTAGTTTGTTATAGATATAATAGATAATATTTTGGCTTTGGGGGTGAGGATGAGAGCATTTGTACAAATTTTTGTTCTTGGGTGCATAAGAATTTCTTTTTCTGAAAGTCCTTTTCTAGAAATGGACTTTTCTCTTCTTACATTTCTTATGGATTTTGCTTTGTGATTTTGTAAAAGGGTTACATCCATAGGAATTAATTAAAGTAGGGGCAATCCTTTCTACTTCATGTTTTGTAAGCTTCTGTTGATATTTACAATCATCTATAAATTTCAATATTCGATCCCTAGCAAATTGAATCAAATCAGTAATAGGACAATCTTGTAGATTAAGATTATGTAAATCTAGATATCCCATCACTCTATCTGAAAGATTGGATGGTAGTCCTTCAAGATATTTTGTTTTTTTTTCCATTTTAATATGCTTTTCATCCCTCAATTGATATAGAAGTTGTCAGAAATTATTTGAGTATTTTGTAAAGTCTTTCAGATCACAACATTTTATCTGCAGAATGTTTTTAATAATTCTTTCTTTTTTGTTGACAGATATAGGACAAAATTCATTACCCATTTCATCCACTAGGTACTTGAGAGGATCAAGATGTTCTTGCCTATGGTAGTTTTCCCTATTTGAGGATCAACAACTACTTGAGTTATGACCTTTTGATAGACTTTTGCATCCTTTTTTGCATTGGATTTGTTGGTCCACCAATCTCTGACAATACCTCACAAATAATTGGTAGCAAATTTATAAGTAGTTTCTTGATTAGTTCCTGAAAGAGTTCCTATTATCAGAATGTATTGGTCCAAGCTTCTATTTTTTGGTGAGGATTTTCATCTTGATCTATTTCTAGATACCAAGGTTGTATACTACAACTTGTCTTCATCATTATCAATCTATCAGTAGATTTTTTGGCTCTTTTTTCTTGGATTTGCAATAGATTTGGAATTAGAAAAGTTATTTTTTTCTGGTTTTTTCTCTTGATTTATCAACCAATTTGAAGAGATTGTTAAATCATTCATAAAATGATCTATGTCATCAAATCTACTGATCATTGTTTCATTTTTGACCTTATAATGTTGTACATGAGTGATTACAGTCTGCATATCATCTCCCGACTTATGGAAATTGTCTAGAATCTAATCAGACTGTAAATTTAATTGTTCTAGAGATATTTTTGTATTTTTCAGATTTTCATGGTTTTCCACAACAATGTTTCCTATTTTTTGTACATTATTCTTTAATATTGTCACTAAATTCTTTAGAGCTAGAATTTCTGTACAAAAATCATCTACATTTTGTTCCCTTGTTGGAAGGCATACTGAAAGAGAGAAACAGTACCATGTTTTGTCTTGAAATTGCCTCTAATGGGTGGCCATCTTCATTCTTACAATAGGATGCTTCTTGTTCTTTATACCATTCAAGTTTTTCAACTCTAGGTAGTGTATAAACCATGTGACAGAAATGATGATTCATCTTTTGTTTTTCTTTATTTTGTGTTGTCACAAATTTTGAAATTCCCCTTAAAGGATCTGGTCCCTTATTGAGGGGAACATCATCATATTATAATTCCATAAATAATTGAGCCTTCTTTCTACTAGAAGATGCACTGAAGGATTATCTAGCACTTTAAAATGTTTCCTCAAAAGGGTTGTAGCTACTCTTGGTCAACAAAGATCTAGGCAATATGCTTATGTGGTTTTGAGACAAATTGTGAACAAACTTAGTAGCTTCTAGAAATTTAGGAGCAACATGTTACATCTAGTCAATTTTCCATCCTACTAGAATACCAATAGTATTGATATGTTCTCTTTGTAACTAAACTTCTCCATTAAATGTTCTAGCATAAGACAAATTTCTAAAATAGTAGGATTGTTTGTGTTTGTCATACTGAAGAGGATTTTGAATTGGAGAGAAGCATATTTGAATTTACCAAACATGTTTAGTCCATATAAAGAACTAAACACTCCCCAATAGTTTAATGAGCCATATTTTATTTCAATACTTGACTTATCTCGAGCAACAACTATAAGATCGGGGAAATAGGTGAAACAAACGACGTTCTTTGTTAACCTAGATAGACTTGACATTTGAGAGGCATGATTGTAATCTACTTGCCTCTAATCACAGAGTGATAAGTATGATACAGGCTTAATATTTTTCAGAAACCAATGACCCAACAGTGACTTGAATAGCACCTAAATGAACAAAATTTACATCTTTATGTTTTCTAATATATTATGTCTCTTCAGCAGCGAAAATAGACAACATCTTGGTTTGGAAAGTTTGTTGGGGGTCATATTCTAATGTTAGCTCAACATTTTTCATGCGAGGCACAACAAAATGCTTGAATGTAGACCTAGAAATAAAATTCATTAAAGGATTTGGGTTCAAAGAACTCTTCTTTTAGACAGATTATGCTTTTAACTAGGGAGGTTTATAGATGCTTACTTGTCATTCAATTGTATTATCTGAAGTATCAATTTCTAGAATGTCTTCTTTGATCATCAATTCTCCATCCATAGGTTGGATAGGAGGAATATCAAATAATCCTTCCATGCTTGGTTCATTGACTCAATCGATACCATCTTGGGTAGCAAATCTCTGGAACTTGGCCATTTTCTTTTAAGAGTGAGAAATTAGGATAATATAGAGACACTTACTAGGGTTTGATGAGAGAGACAAAATGACTTTTAAAATCACCAAGGAAGAGAGTAGATAGAGGAGATAATTCTCAATCTCAACACCAAAAGTGAAACACTACAGAGATGAACTCTTCATACTCTAGATAACTTCTCAAGATCTCTTTACTTGAAATGGATGGATTTGCAAGACTAATGACAATGAACGAATTGGCTCTGATACCCAAAGATAAAGATGACAAATTAATAAAATAGATGAAACAGCAACAAAGGCTCTTGGCTGAATGGCTACAGCCTCTTACTTTGCCTACTGTAGCAGGTTTGAAGCTAAGACTAGCGAGTTTGCTATTTGTTTGCATGGTTCAGTGGGTTTGTGTTAGGTCCCAGAGACAACTGAGAGGGGGGGGGGGTGACTCAGTTGTCAACAAATTTCAAACCAAAAAACAACTTAACCAACTTAATGCTTAATACCGGTAAACCAATTAAGTCTGCCAGTAAATAGTTTTAATAGTTAATAGCTATACCAATAAAGATTAATGCATGAAACATAAACACAAAATCATCCACAACACATGATACCAATATTTGTACATGGAAACCCTGTAAGGGGAAAAACCATGGTGGGAAACCTTACCCACAATCAAATGATACTACTGTAGATAGTAAGTGTACATAAATGGGGTCTGCACATGCAGAAAGGTCAACAGCCTAGAGCTCACTACTCAATCACAAAATGGGAGTCACACTGACTACAGTTGGATGGTTAAATCCAATAAGAATTTACTACACAAAATAGAATCTTCATATGCTGGATTCAGTACCAGTGTAATGTTGATATGCTTTCACAAAAACCTAACTTCACCTTCAAATGATGTCTTCATGTATAGCTCTGCTTAATCTTGCATATACCTTCACACAATTCTTTTTCACATTTCATATTCGATCTTACAAATAAGATCTTACATTTATACCATAACCTAAGACCAATTTTAGTAGGTCAACTCTACAAGATATTACAAAAAAAACATTTTACAAACAATATAATATTTGATCCAATAACTGATTGAACATGTCGGCTTAATGCATTTACAATAATAATTAATCATTTCCTTAGTATGCCATGCTGATCTGGAAAAGATAAACCTACTAGTGTAACCCTAGGTAACCCTGGACCTATTTGCCAGTAAAAGCAAATATGCAAATATGAATGTACCAATGAACAAAACTCCAGGACAAGATGTCCAAAAGATGTCTTTGATATTACCAAGTATCTTCCACATAATTCTGAGTGCCGGTGATCATTATATCCTATCGGTGAACCATATACCAGTAACTGTGCAATAGTTACTTGCTTGCCAGTGAATGTTGTTGGATCCAAAGTGCTAGTGTTTTAGTAGGTGTTGACATCAATGACAAAACCATACCAAAATACCAATAGTTTGCACTATTTTGTAGCAAGTTTGAAGACTCTCCTCTTGCTGTCATTTTTTCCAAAATGCTTATTTGATCATATTATTGCTAACTTGCTAATGTTTGTTGTTTGGTTGGGTGTTTACTAACATTTGTGCAACTAATATTACCTATTGAAGACCCCATGCTTAAAACATTAATAGTTTGTTGTAGCATAACTAAAGGGGAGTTATTTTTTGAAAACATATCTCTTTCCTTTAATTTCTTTCAATTTTGCATTATCTCTGCTGGTTAATCTAGTAGCACACTTCAATTTTATAAAAGAAAAGAACACCATGTTTTCTATGTTTGGCACATTTGTGTGTCTATAGAGTGGACCTATTGCTAACACATGCTATCCTCTCCCCTGGCTCTCATAGTCTTGGATACAAGAGAAAAGTGTTAGTGATGCTCACTTTTACTTTAGTAGGTAGAAGGGCCTGCTCCCAAGTAGCCGATAAGGCCGAGTGAGAAGGAATGACCCAAATGACACTCTTTTAGTCTGCTATATAAATATTCATGATTTTGGCAAAAGACATAATCACCTGGGGCTGCTATGTTATATCAATGGTTTCCCTTAGTATCTACATGTGAATGCCTTCGTGGTCTTGACGAAAGTCAAAATCCCATGTTGCTTGTGTGGTAGTTGTGTAAAAACTCATGTTCTACAGGCTAGGATATATATCTCTTAAATTAGCTAGCCACTGCAGGTATAACCATTATATTTCCCTGAAAGTACCCCCACTATGAACCAGTGCTTTAGTAGCACTAATCCTCTATTTGCTGGTGTAGGAGGTTGGACCTCTAAAGACACCCATAATCTTGCAATTCATTATTGAGATATCAAATTCCTCAAGGTCTTTAGATCTTTAGGAATTCAAAGTCTGGTGTTCTTGAGAAGTGTGTCTCATGGAGGGAAGCTAGTGTCACCAAAATTTTATAATATTTAATTTGAATAAGTGTGGCTACAGATTAATTTCCGAAGTGGGATCCAACAAGTACTGTCATTGACCAACCTAGGAAGTACATGATTGTTAATGAATTTATCATACTCATGTTATTGTTGTGTTTGTGTCACAAAACAATCTTTTTCCAAAATCAGTCTAAGTTACCAAACACTTCAATTTACCTAGTCTTGGTTAGTCCTATTGTTTAGCAGGTTTGCTTTCTAGTATAGCGAGAATGCCTCTATTTTTGAACTAGATTGACATACTTAGTGTAACCAATGTCATTATAACTCTCATGGGTTTACTTCTAGAATCTATGAGTTCTCTCTTTACTCTTGCTGGTTGGCTCTCTTTGTCACCAAATCCTCAGTTTTTTAGTGTGGCAGGTTTGCGCCATGGTCTAGCGGGTTCACATCCTAATCCAATGGGTTTGCTATCATTTTTACCTGTCATTTCAATACTTGATACTATATTAGGTTTGCATATAGGTCTAGAAGGTTTGACCCTTACTATGGAAGGTTCACCTTTTCCTTCTATGGGTTCGCTCTTTTTGCCTCGTTACGCTATTAAAATTGGCTTGTGGCAAGTTTGAGTTTTAGTCCATTAGGTTTGCCCCTATTTTTTATTGACTAGACTTTGTCGGTCTGTTAGTTTGTCACCTAATTGTTGTCAATTTCCATCTTTGCGACATCATTATTGATACCCTTTGTTAATCCTAGAAGATTTGGTTAATACTGAGAAGGGGGTGAATCAGTATTAACAAAAAATGAAACTTTCAACACCAAAACAAACTTATCTGAGATCTAAAAACATCAACACTTAAATCAATCCTTCATAATAGATTTCCTTATTAGATCTAGATAATAATTTCCTCTTATACAAACTTATTAATTAGATTAGCCATCAATTCAATATCAGATCAACACACACTATTACCAACTTATTAACTGATCATAATTCTTCATCAACCATTTAACCATCAATATTGGTAACCACTTTAAGATCTATGATAAACAAACATAAACTGTCTTAACTGGTAATCAAAAATAAAACATGAACATCACAAGAAAAGCATTTCACACATGAACACAATGATTTTCATGCGGAAACCCAAATAGGGAAAAACCACGGTAGGAATTGGCACAACAAATATTTTGCACTCTTTCAGAATGCACCCTATAAGGAACCAAGCCCGGTTAGAAGCTTACAATGGTGCCCTATTAGGAGAAGACCATGTTAGGAGTCACCCATTTAAGGGATATACCTCAGTCCTATTAGAAGCTTTGATCTATTAGGATCAACCTCGCAAGAGGATTTAGAACTCAAATATTGAGTCACCCTATTAGGGGATTTTACAATATGAGGCCTGTTAGGCCCTACCCAGTAAAGGGATTTTAGCTACTGTAATTGTTGGAGAACAACAATGAATGATCTGTGTATATCACTCAACTACTTTCTTGATTAGATCCAATTAGGTTCTAAGTATGCATCACTCTGGAAGATCTTCTCACACACCCTGGTTCGGCTTCACAGACTTCTCAAAATTACCGATACTTCAAAAATCAACCTTTCCGACATAAATAACTTTTACAACTAGGTCAACATCAAAACCCTAAGACTTACTACATAGATCATCACAGATCTTTACAACTCATTAAAGATCATAATATGGATCATTACAATCAATTATAATAAATATCAATCGTTGAATAATCATAAATTGTCACAATAAGTCGATCTGGTACAAAGTAAAACCCTTAGCACATTCCCAAGACATTAGCTCTCCAAATGCACCCAAACATCTTTCAAACACATCACATGATTTGTGCCATGTTATCATCAACATTTAAACTTGATGTAGATCATCACCAAACCAAAAATCATTACCGGTCAAGAGAATTCTTTACTGGTCCTTAAACCATTCTTAAACCTTGGCAAAACTTCATCAAAAATTCAAAACTTGCCTTCCAGTAACCATCATAGGATGCGGTTCTGGTTACATACTCAAATCCATCATTAAAGATTGTGTTTCAAACCACAAGTCACCAAACATCACCAATTACCCGATTCCATCAAAACTTATATGTTTTACTGGTTAAGGTTCTAATTCTCAGTCTTGTCAGTAAACCCTGTCAAATTGTCAAACTCTATCTCTGGTAGACTAAATCCCTTAGTCAACAGGTCATTCATTGAAAACCATCTATAAACATCATTAAACATCAGTTGACCCTTGTTGCCATCAATGACAACACAAATAACTGATCATGTCATCTTCCCTCTATCGGTACAGTCATCCATCATCATCTCTTCTTCATCAATTATGCCAAACATGCCAACAATCTCCCCCTTTGGCATTGATGGCAACACTAATATCAACATACTCAACTCATAGTGTTCTGCTCTATTCTAGACATTCTCTGCAACTCTTCTCTTCTCTTCTACACCTTATTAGTCGATTACACTTCATCTTCAATGACACATCTTCTACTCCTAATCATATGTCTTCTCTTATTACTAATCATATTTCTTCTCCCCCTTTGACAACAATGCCAAAGGTGCATAATCATCACAAATCATCAAATCTATTGTTTCTATCTTCAACATGTTTGCAAACTCATCCAACTTGCTCCCCCTACGGAGTAGCCTGCATCTCATCAATCCAAAGTGAAAAGTAGTCATGAAGCCCACTAGATTGATGCCTCCTGCATTCTAGTTCTTTCTGAGTAGGGGTCTGACCCCTAATTTACCTCTGAGATACTCAAAGGTTATCTTCGGTAATGGTTTTTTGAAAATGTCTGCTAGCTTCTCTTTGCTTGTCACATACTCCATTCTGACTTGTTTTTCCTATACTCTCTCCCTTAGAAAATGATATTTCAATTCTATGTGCCTTTTTCTTGCATGTAACATGAGATTTTTTGAAATATTAATTGCACTAGTATTATCACAGTAAATAGTTACCAGTTCAAACATATCAAATCTGAATCCTTCAAGCACATGTCTCATCCAGATTGCCTACATGCAATTCATTGATGCTGTAACATACTCTACCTCTATTATTGACTGAGAAATGCAAGTTTTCTTCTTACTTGTCCAAGAAACCAATCTACCTCCAAGAAGAAAAGCTCCACTGGTAGTGCTTTTCTCATCATCAACATTGCCTGCCCAATCTACATTAGTAAATACATTCAAAGAAAAAATTCCTTTATAAGGATACCATAAACCATAAACTATTGTGCCTTTCATGTACCGGAATATCCTCTTCACTGCTACCAAGTGAGTCTCCTTGGGGTCCTTTTGAAATCTAGCAACCAATCCAACAACATGTGCAATGTCTGGTCTACTATGAACGACATAATGCAATTTACCAATCATAGACCTGTATTATTTCTCATCCACAGATGGTGAATCATCTTGTTTAGACAATTTGCAGCATGTCACCATCAGAGTACCAACCGGTTTACAATCCTCCATGCTAAAAATTTTCAACACCTCTTTGACATACTTACTTTGATAGATAAAGACTCCAGCATCTAAGTGCTAGACCTGCAAGCCAATGAAAAATTTAATTTCATCAATAAGAGACATCTCAAATTCCTTTTTCATCTCTTAAGAAGAATCCATGCATAAGTCATCATTACCACTAAATATTATGTCATCCACAAATACTTCAGCTATCAAAACTTTCTCTCCATGTATCTTTAGATATATGTTACTAAACTCACTAGTACGTTGGAATCCTATCTTGATCAGGGGTGCATGCAACCTTTAAAACCATGCTCTTAGTGTTTATGTAGTTTGCAAACCATATCTTTGTCTTCAGACACATCAAATCCATTTGATTGTTCTATGTATACTTCTTCAAGGATTCCATTAAGTAAAAGTTGATTTAACATCCATCTGATAGACTTTAAATCCTTTAAATGCAGCATATGGAAGTGGCATTCTTACTCCTTCCAATCTCACCATAGGTGTAAAGTGTAATACCCTAAAAATGGTCATCTAAACCATGAGCCCCTAATCTCGACAACATCACCAAGGTCCTAACCAAAGGCAATTAAATAAATATTGAGCACATAATTAATTTCTAAAATCATCAATGTCACATGGAAAATTAATCACTCAATATTAATTAAATATTTATTTAATTAATTGATAATTCCAAGTAAATCATTTTTAAACAATCATCCTATTTATTTTATTGAATATCCTAGCATATTTAATTAAATTAATTAATTTACCATTAAATCATCAAAAAAAAGAATTAATTGACACAAAAAAGAATTTAAAATTTGAGAAAAGAAATTGATTGGAGATAATCTTGAAAAACAAATTAAAAATTGATAAATAATCTCAAAGAACGTAAATAAAACAAATAAATATTACAATTGAATGAAATAGAGAATAAATCAGTTTTTTCTGATTTTATCTTAATTTTAGTTCAATTTCCTTTAAAACTGAGAAAAGCATCCAATTACATCAATTCACCTGGATTGTGCTTCCTCTTGGAAAATATTGAACCCTCATCATCATTTGATTTTAGCTGTTGGTTTCTTTCTGAATTTTCTATAAATTCAGGCTCTCATCTCTCATTCAAGGATACTAGAGAATATATTGTTATTATGTTGTTTTTGCTCTAGGTTCATTGAGAATTTGCATTGAGATATTTCATATTAGTTATTTCATATTGCTTAAATCATGTTAGATTAATCTTGCATATCTAGCTTAAATCTTGCATCCATTTATCTCATATTCATGCTCATATAGATTTAAAAATCCTTCATTTAGGTGTTGTCTAGTCACTGGATAGCTTAGCAATCTGAGAGCAATATAAACTCACATCTACTAGAAGGAAATGGGTTGCTTTGTAGTGGTTTATTATTCATTAAATATTGATTTACTAACCATGCATCTAATGACTTAATGGAAGTGTTGTGTATTTCAAATACAGATACATGTTCACTTTTCATACACACACACATAGGTTTCACCATAATCTTCTCCTTCTTCTTGTGCATAGCCTTTGCAAACTGATCTTGCTTTATTTCTCACAACCTTGCCTTCTTCATTTAACTTGATTCTAAAGACCCATTTAGTTCCAATCACTCTTGTCTTTTGGTCTAGGAACTGTTGATATATGATGAATCAGTATGATGATATGATGATAATGTATGTTGTCATTGATGTTAATAAGTACAGGTCAACCGGTATGAAGATTGGAATAAGTTGTTATTGATGTTAAAGTTGGAGAACCAGTATGAAGAGATGAAGTGAACTGGTGTCAGGGTTTCACTAAGTGTGACTATCGGTTGGTAGTCTCAGCTCTAGGGTTTCTGGTTTGCCAATCTAGCTTGTGTGATGCAACCAATGACATTTTGTGATGAGTTAGCTAAGAGATAAGGATGAGATCGAGATGCCACATCAATTTTGTGCACATGAAGGATTTCCTTGAGGATCTTGCATGTGAAGATCGATTGTATTAAATGTCTACCTCGGGAATGAACATTCTTCTTAGCAGTATGTGAAGAGAGTGTGATGGGTTACTGATTTCCATGTGCGGTGAAGAATGGATGATGCATAATGACTTGTGATCTGTTTGAGATTTTTTTATTCTATGCAAAGTGTTTGAACGATTAGTATTGGACCGCTTGTAATTGTAAACCTAAATTGTTTAGGGTTTAGGGTTTATGCTACCGACCTAATTGTTGTCTATAAGGTCAATGATGTTTGTTATTGTAAGTGTTGGCAAATGTTGTGTTTTGTATCTGAGTGATAAGATACTTGCCAAACCATTAAGTGGAAAAGTGCAGAGTGTGATTGCAGAGTAGAGGAACTGTAAGGGATCTGCCTTAGCATGTAGTGTTGTTATTAGATCAGAGCTTTACCTGTTGTCTTCTAACCATTTCAACAGTAGGAAAATCCCTTTACCGGGTAGCTTTAACAGGCTTATTGTAAATCCTCTAATCAGGTGACTCAAGATCATTGAGTTCTTCAAATCCTCGATCAAGGTAACCTTTAATAGGGTATATAGCCATCCCTTAACCGGGTGATCTTTAATAGGATCGGTTCCTAACAAAACCTTATTGTAAAGTCTTTAACCAAACTAGGCTCCTAACAGAGTGAGCTTCAAAAGAGTTCAAAAACAAGATTGTGGGTATTCATCCCCGCCGTGGATTTTCCCATTTGGGTTTCCAGGTGAAAACTCTATGTGTCATGAGTTGTGCATTTTTCCATGTGATGTTTGAGCAAACTTTATTTAGGTGATTATGCATGCAAAGCTAATGGTTATGGTATTATTGATACAACACATGCATATGTATATTGGTGAAGTAGTTATCAAGTGTTGAATGTTATTTGGTTTAGATGTCTGAAATCTTACTGTGTTTAATCGGTATTTCCATGGTTAAGTTCAGTGATGAAGTCAACCGGTTATCATTGTTTTAACTTGATAAGTTGTTGAGAAGTTTTTGTCTATACTGATTCACCCCCCCCCCCCCCCTCTTAGTTCCAATTAGGGTATTTGTTGTTCATCATTATTCATCAGTTGGTATTAGAGAAAGTCCAAGTCCTCGATGATATAAGCTTAACCACTTGAGGTAAGAGATCCTTCTTTAATGATGAAGAGGGAAGGTCCTAAGTTCAATATAGATAATTTCAAAATATGGAAGGACAAAATGAAGATCTATATCAAGAGTTTGGGTGCTCAACACTGGAGCTATGTTGAGAATGCCTATGTAATCCCCATTGGCACTCTAACCGATGATCAGAAAAGAGAGATTCAAGAAAATGGGCAAGTCATGGAAGCCCTTATTAGTAGCCTGTCTCATATTGAGTTCATTGATGTACAAGATAGGACACTCCTAAGGATGTATGGGACACACTGGAAACCATTTATAGCGGTGATGAACATCTCAAGAAAGCTAAGGAAGAAAGCCTTAAAGGATAATTTGAATACATGAGGATGGTTGAAGGAGAGACCATTTAGTAGTATGGCATAAGGATCAAGATTGTGGTTGGAGATATCAAGAGCACTGGTGGAACAATTGATGATGTCACCTTTGTCAGTAAAGTTTTGAGATCATTGCTACCAGTCTATGCAATCAGAGTTGTTGCTATTCAAGAGCTAAGGTCTACCGACAAAACCAAGGTATCCCTAGACTCTATCAGTGCAAAGTTGACTGCATATGTGTTGAATAGCTATGATAGCAGTGTTCAAAAGATTGAGTCAACCTTTAGAGCATCTTCTGCACTAGCTAGAAAAGGAAAAGAAGTAAGTACCAATTATGAATCCAGGCAATGCATAGATATGGATGATGAAGAGATTCTGATGGAGTTTAAAGCTCTTCTTGCCAAGAGACTTCCAAATGGTACCAGAAAATACAAAGGTAAGCTTCCTTAAAAATGTTTTTCCTGCAATAAGATAGGACATATAGTTGTTAACTGTCCTAACAATGATAATAAGGATAAACCAGAGCGGTTTAGAAAGTATAAAGGAGGAGGTAGGAGAAATTGTCTTGTTGCAATTGATGAAGGTGTTACTGATGAAGAATCTGAGGATGAAGAGAATGAAGACATGGTGTTTGTAATTGTAAAGGAAGAAGTGTCTGACAAGAAAGTCCTTGTCTCTCACATTGACAACTCAAATGAGTGGATTATTAATAGTGGGTGTTCTCACCACATGATTGGTGACTGGAGAAATTTTCTATCTCTAGAAGAATATGATGGAGATGTTTTTAGGTTTGGCAACGATGCACCATGCTTGGTAAAAGGTAAAGGATCCATCTCACTAAATGGAAAGAGTAGTGCGGATGATGTCTACTGGGTAGAAGGTCTAAAGCATAACCTTTTGAGTGTTTCTTAGCTAAATGACAAAGGACTCATTATGGAGTTCAAAGGTGGAGTCTGTAGTATAATTGGAAAGAGTGGTGAACTTATTGCCACCAGTAAGAAGACCAGAGGTAACTTGTTTTAGTTGAATGCCAAGATTAGTCAGTATCTAATGGTGAAGTTTGATGACAATTGGATATGGCATAGGAGACTTTGTCATATAAATTTTGACAATATTATAAAAGCCAGTAAGATCAAGGTAATAAGAGGATTGCATTTGTTGAACAAACTAGAGAATTCTTTGTGCAGATAATGTCAACTTGGGAAGATGTCTTCTTCAACTTTCAAAGGTAAGTCTTTTTCAGCAAATAACTTACTTGATCTTGTGCACACCGATCTGTGTGGTCCAATGAAAACTAGAAGTATTCAGGGAGATAGGTATTTCATGATTCTTACTGATGATTTCTCAAGAATGATGCGGGTCACATTCTTGAAAGACAAGTCTAAGGCATTTGGAAAGTTCAAAGACTTTAGAGTATTAGTTGAGAAGGAAAGTGGTCAAAGGATAAAATGCCTAAGAACTGATCAAGGAGGTGAATTAACTTCTAATGAATTCATCAAGTACTCTGAAGAGAATAGTATCAAGAGGCAGTTATCTGCCCCAAGGAAACCACAATAGAATGGCATAGTAGAAAGGAATAACCGGATTGTAGTTGAAGTGACCAGAACAATGTTGATCCAAGGAAAGGTTTCTCACACTTTTTGGAGAGAAGCGATGAGCACTGTAGTCTATACTATGAACCGGGTACTCATCAAGAAAGGTAAAGTTAAAACCCCTCATGAGTACTCGATTGGGAAGACTCCCATTGTGAGTTATTTTAAAGTATTTGGTTGTAAGTGTTATATCAAGAGAGGTGACCATCTGAGCAAGTTTGATGCTAAATATGATGAAGGAATATTTCTGGGATATTCCACTAACAGCAAAGCTCTCAAATGCTACAACAATAGGACTTAGAAAATTGTTAAGAGTATCAATGTCTTATTTTTCTTATAATATCTTCTTATTGCATGTTGTTTTGAAAGAAATGCTTGTTAAGTTGTCACAACTATTTAGGCAATGGTTGCATGTACTTTAGTGTTTTAAAAATAAAAATAAAAAAAATTGTTGGTTGTGTTTTGCCCAAAAGTTTGGGCATGACATTTTGGTATCAGAGCCCTAGGTTCATACACTGGTGAACATGGGCTACATTCATAACTTAGTTGAAAACAAACTATGGCTTGAAGTATAACACCTAGGCGAAGACTTGTGAAAAAACAAAGTGAAACATAAGTGAAAATTCTTGTGGATCAATAGATCAACATATATCAATTCAAGGGGTTCCAAGGGTCACTAAAAGCCCTAAAATTTGAACTTATTAGTCATAATATTTATGGCTTAAATAAAACCCCAAAGGCTGCGAAATATTCAACTATTTATTCATATGAAGTAATTTCGGTGTTTATTAACAGAATTTAGTTCTTTAGTACTTATGGGGTTACCATTCAATTGGAACCTAAAACGCAATAACTGCCCTAATCAATTCAAGTATGAGGAGTTAATCTTTCAATAAAATACCTCTAATGGTAACTAAAGGAATGCCATCCATCAAGATATGTTCTTGACATGGCAAAGCAAGCGAGATAAATTAAACCTTAGATGAAGGCACCATAAACAAGATAAATAAGACTGAGACAGTTCAAGTTAAGTTTTAAGCTATGTGAAATGTTGATGGTTAAAAAGATCAAGGTCATCATTGGAGACATAAATGAGGAAGAATTAAAAGGAACTCTTGCGAATCTCAGATAGAAGCATTAACCTATCCTAATGACTAGGTACCTTAAGATTGTGGTCATGCTAGAGTTCCTATTAAGAGCATTTGTTGGACAATGTTTGTAGCAATATAGTGGAGCTAGAATTGGATAATCCTGAAGATAATAACTAAAGTGAAAAAAAATGGAAATCCCCTTGATCAGAAAACCCTAGTAATACTATAGGAGAGTTAAATAAGGAGAAAGGAGGCATAAACTTCTTGGGTAAAAACACGTAATTACAATAAACCCTCAACTAGTACCTTTTTGAGAAGATAATCTTGGAGAAAGTGAATAATGGAAGAGAGAGTAGAGTTGATTTAGGAATCGTACAAGGATCTCCATTGAAGTACAAGGAGTATAAAGGTATTAGGACCTTATAATCTAGGAATAAGTAACTAATATTCATTCAGAAAACTAAGAAGAGAAGTGAAACCCAATCATGGTTAGCCGCTAGGTACAAGACAATATGTAACACAATTTAACTACTAGGCACAATCAAAGAAGATTTGAAATTTTGGCACTCAAGTGTGATAGTATGCGAAAACATTAAGTACGGATGAAACAACGTGCAGATGGAAAAAGCTTAGGAAATGATAGTATAACAGTAATCTAATACCAAAGCTTGAATGAGGATTAGTTGGAAGTATAAAATATTTTAGGAGAACATTGATAAGGAGCCAAATTATGTGGTTAGCTAAGAATTTGGAAATTACGGGAGTCTTAAGACATTGGTAATTGTTGGACATCCTTATGATATACCATAATAGGGTAACTGGATATTAGGATGGTAAGATGGTTTATTTAGATCAAAGAGATCGAGGGATGTGGTAGGCCGGAAATGGGCTAGTAAGTAAATATAAATAAGTAATAAGGAACGAGATAACTTCCCTTTTTACTAAATTTTAATAAAAAGGAGGGGTGTTGGTCACTTTCGAGTGCACACCCCCTTGATTTCATAGTTGCATAAGTAAAGTAGGAGAGGATAAGTCCATTCTCTGAGCTGTCTGAAATATGTCATGAAATGTGTGGATAGAAAATTGTTGTCAACCGTTATCGATCTTACTTGACAATAATTCCACCCCAAATGGCTCTTAACCATAAGTGTTAGTAAATTGGCAACAAACTCCTACCTAATGGAGGCAAGAGAATGTTAGAGCTGAAAATATAAGGAGATGGCATAAGGTGCTAAGAAAACAAATGATGTCCCTAGTAAAATTATATGATTACATTATACAAATCCTAAGTGGCTCTAAGAAAACAAGTGTCAAATTTGTACCGAACTATCAACCGAGTGTGTAAGACATGAAAGTGTTGATGCTTGAGCTACCACATAACATTGAATCAAGGTTTAACATATTAAGATAAGTAATGGAAGTTCAAGAAGAATGGATGGAGAATGGTAGAGTTAGTGCAATCACCTATTAGATATTATTATGGATGTTAATAACCCTAAAAAGATAGCGGTTTATATCAGAAAGTGTTGCTGGTAATAGTAAACACGTGAAGGTTAAAATGGAACATGATCTATTAACTGATTGTGATCTCTTGTGTATAATAATTTATTTCATAAATCAATATTATAAAGAATCTAAGAACCTTAAGAGTCTAATAATCACTTCCTAACACTCTCAGGACACGTGATCTTGAGTGATGTGTTGCGGTTACTCCCTATAGCATGGATGGAATGGTCATCTTGTTTCGAGTTTGATTCGACATTAGTTTTGATTTTCTTTGAAAAGTATATTGTGACCTAGGGGTTAGAACTTTCTCTTTCTTTTTATTTTTATTTTATGAAGAGAGGACCACTAAATTTATGTTTCTTTTTATATGAGCTATGGCACTTGCCATGTTTCTAGTTTTAATATTTTTCAATTGCCGACATTTTTCTTCTTTTATTGGACATGGCAGAAGTAACTTGTATTTTGATCTTGTAAAGTGTCAAAGCAGTCATTTTGATGGTTGATATAACTAGCCCTAGTGATGTGATTTGTGTAAATGTCTATCATGTTCATTGAACCACTGATAGTGTGTCACGGGAGAATACCACAAGGAGTGAAATTAGGCACAAAGAATTAACAAAAAAAATATATATATATTTTATCAAATTAAGATAAAGGAAGGAATATCCTCCTAAGTAAAATTAATTGCGAGCAATCTAAAAGAGAAAAATTTATAGCAATAGTGTAATCTAGACCTAATGAATTACAAAAGTAATGATCGTCAACTAGTAAATTTAGCATGGGTATGGAGATGATTGCATGGATGATATCTAAAATAAATATTAATAATTTCCATCACTTCCTTAGAATGAGATTTGAAACTATAACCTTGGAACTTAATAAAAACATTATAAACCCTAGTGATAGAAGACTACCCTATATAAGGGCGGAAATGAAGAACCTAAATTTGATTTTTGCCTTGTCACCCAAGAAAGTTGAAAAAAAAAAATTATGCACCTAGGACGGTTTAGCATATAGCTTATTAACACCCTAATGAGGTGCCTGGTTGTAGAGTAAGTAGATTCGTTGTGGATAAGTGTGATGTCAATTTTCTTAAGTAACATAATTGGACGAGAATACAGTAGGATAAACATATTTTTAAAAAAATTCTAAACAAAGTAGGACTCCTAGAAAATTCAATATGTGTAACTTGGATTGTGGGAGTTGATGTGTGTTATTGATATGATTTGGAGAGTGCATTAATGTAAATTGTTGAAAGATAGAACATTGTAAAACACCTACCTAAGAATCAAAGGGAAATGTAATAAAAATACTAAGAATTTAACCCTGTGAAGACAGTAAGTTAACTTCAATAATAAGTTGATTTTGGTATTTCATCATTCTAGTAGGCAAGTTAAGATTCTAAGTAACTCATTCAAATGGTGGGAAATGTTATGTCCCTACTTTGTAATTCTACTCATGCGACTTCCAGGAGTAAGTCGAACTCTAGGGGAGGAGGATGTAAGGTCTTCCCCAAACCAAGCTTTGATTAACTTAGTTGACCTTGTTTGACCCTATTAATAAATGCTTCATAATTCAATATAATGGAAGATGTTAGACAAATAGATTGGTGAGAAAAGTAATTGAACCAAGTTATAGAGTTATTGCACCTTGTGGTGTACATTTTGATGTGTTATGAATTTGAAATCCTAAAAGATCCATTGATTGGATAATCTTGATTTAACGTATGTCAGCTATGTCTAGATGTAGAACTTATATGATTCCATGATTGGATAATATTGATGAATGTTGATGCTTCATTTATATGCTTTATGATATAGAACTCTATATGATTCTAGAATAGGATAAATTGGAGATGATGTATGTCATTATTGGATTTGCAAGACTTTATTATGAGGATAGAATTAAGATGTATGTTTTATGTGTGGACCAAAATTAGGAGAATTATGATAATTGCTTATGTGGATTGATTTGGATATGAGATATATTGAATTGTTCAAATGTAAATTGTATGCAAAGTGTTTGATGTGTATTCTAATTCATGTGTTTAATATTATACGAGGTTATCAGAAATTACTAATGTGTATTTGAGTGGCACAGGAAAAGATATCCATGTGACCATGGAAATATTATGGAGAACCAAACCTAGACCTATGTATGTTCTTAAAACTAGGGTTTGTCTATTTGGAGAGACAACACCCCGTTTGTGTCCTATTTTATTCGTAATAGTAGATGATGCATGTGTGTTAAATGTTATTTATTTGATTTATTTAAATCCAACAAGAGACAAGATTTCATGTGCAATTTTGTAAAAGTATTTTCTTTGTGTCACTTGACACATGTGTTGATTTATGTTTGAGTTTTTAAATTTGTCTCTTGGAGGGAATTGTTTAACTATAGCTTTTTCAATTAATGTAATGAGATTCCATAAATGCCTTGGGTAAAGATCTTTGGGATGGTCAACATAGGTTTGACCCGAAAATAAACTTCAGAGGGGTTAAAAAAGGGTTAAATGGACACCTAGGGGTAGTTTAATAGGGTTTCCTAAAGCCCATAAGGTATACCTAAGGGTTAGGGGTAATTTTAGGCAAGTTTCTACTCCCATGTGACCATTTAGACACCCTAAAAAGTGACTTTTCTAAGTTGTGCGAAAATGAAAATTTGAAGGCTTGAATTAAGTTGTGAACCTTCCTTTTCGAATGAGAGTTCCCTTTTCCATTTTACCTTACTTTCCTTTTCGGTTTTAGAAACTTGAGAGAACTCACACTATTGTCTTCTTAAGCAAGAAAGAGAGATTTTGAGGGTAATCACCCACTCTCCATTTTTGGAGACAAGAGAATTTGGAAAAGAAAAGATAGATTTGGGATTTAGAATTCTGGCTAAGGGTAGAAAGAGAAGTCTTGTGGAATTGGGCTGCTCATCCTCAACAAAACTAGCATACCTTTGGGCAATTCAAGGTTGGTTCTTATTTTTCTTATAATATTTTCTTGTTGCATGTTGTTTTGAAAGAAATGCTTGTTAAGTTGTCACAACTATTTAGGCAATGGTTGCATGTACTCTAGTCTTTTAAAAATAAAAAATAAAAAAATTGTTGGTTGTGTTTTGCCCAAAAGTTTGGGCATGACAAGAGAACAAATAAGGATAGCAACATCTACCTGAAATATGATGGTGATCAAATTTTGATTTGTGAAGTATTTGTAGATGACATAATCTTTGGAGGAGATGATGAAATGAGCCATGCATTTGTAGATGAAATAAAGAAAGAGTTGTAGATGTCTCTGATTGGAGAGATAAAGTTCTTCATTGGTCTACAAATTCAACAAATGAAAGAGGGTATCTTTATTAACCAGACCACGTATGTCAAAGAGGTATTGAAGACCTTTGGGATGGAGGAGAGCAAACTAATTGGTGCATCGATGGTGACCGGATGCAAATTGACTAAGGAAGATGATTCAGTATTGGTGAATGAGAAGGAGTACCAGTCAATGATCAGTAAGTTGCATTATGTGGTACACAATAGACCGGATAATTGCTCATGTAGTGGGCATTGTGGCCCATTTTTAGAAAAGTCCAAGAGAATCCCACTTGATAGTAGTCAAGAGGATTCTTAGATACCTGAAACGGATAGTGGATTATGGATTGTGGTATCCATAAAACGGTGATTTTAATCTTAAAGTATTTACCAATGCAGATTGGGCAAGTAATGTGGACGACTGGAAGAGCACAACCAGTGGTGCGTTCTTTCTTGGTGGAAGACTAGTCTCATGGATGATTAAGAATTAGAGTTGTACTTGCCAATTTATAGCTCAAGCAGAGTATGTGGCAGCATTTATGAACTACACTCAAGCAATCTAGATGAAACATGTATTGGATGGTTTCAAAGTACCTATATCTGAACCAGTGAGTATATTTTGTGACAACACAAGTGCAATCAATATTTCCAAGAATTTAGTATTACATGCTAGGATAAAGCACATTGAGCTCAAGTATCATTTCTTGAGAGAGAAGGTTCAAAATAGAGAGGTTGTATTACAACATGTTTCTAGTAAGGATCATCTAGCAAAAATATTCACTAAGTCCTTACCAAAGACTACATTTACCTATTTGAGAGGTGAATTAGGGGTTCTGCCCCTTCATGAAGTAAACTAAAAATGTGTGCTCCACATCAGTCGGGTACTACAGTGTCAAATCTTACAAGGTTAATGTGTGCATAGTGGAGAATGGAAGCTTGTGCCTCCACTTTGGCATTGTTGTCAAAGGGGGAGAAGATATTTGATGTATGAGGGAGAATATATCTGATAATGTATGATATAGGAGAAGATATATGATGATTAAGATCTATGTTGTTTATAGTTGCAATTCTACACTGAGTATTGTCATCAATGCCAAAGGGGGAGATTGTTGGCATATGATGATAATGTATGTTGTCAATGATGTCAATAAGTACAGGTGAACCGGTATGAAGATTGGAAGAAGTTGTCATTGATGTTCAAGTTGGAGAACCAGTATGAAGAGATGAAGTAAACCGATGTCAGGGTTTCACTAAGTATGACTACCAGTTGGTAGTCTCAACTCTAGGGTTTCTGGTTTGGCAATCTAGCTTGTGCGATACTACCAGTGACATTCTGTGATGAGTTAGCTAAGAGATAAGGATGAGATCAAGATGTCGCATCAGTTTTGTGTACGTGAAGGATTTCCTTGAGGATCTTGTATGTGAATATCGATTGCATTAAATGTCTACCTCAAGAATGAACATTCTTCCTAGCGGTATGTGAAGAGAGCATGATGGGTTACTGATTTCCATGTGCGGTGAAGAATGGATGATACAAAATAACTTGTGATCTATTTGAGATTATTTTATTCTATGCAAAGTGTTTGAATGGTCAAGATTGGACCGCTTGTAATTGTAAACCTAAATTATTTAGGGTTTAAGGTTTATGCTACTGACCTAATTGTTGTCTATAAGGTTGATGATGTTTGTTATTGTAAGTGTTGGCAAATGTGTTTTGTATCCAAGTGATGAGATACTTGGCAGAACATTGAGTGGAAAATTGTAGAGTGTGATTGCAGAGTGGAGGAACTGAAAGGGATCTGCCTTAGCATGTAGTGTTGTTATCATATCAGAGCTTTACCTATTGTCTTATAACCATTTCAACAGTAGGAAAATCCCTTTACTGGGTAGCTTTAATAGGCTTATTGTAAATCCTCTAATCAGGTGACTCAAGATTATTGAGTTCTTCAAATCCTCTAGCAAGGTAACCTTTAACAGGGTATATAGCCATCCCTTAACTGGGTGATCTTTAACAGGATTGGTTCCTAATAGAACCTTATTGTAAAGTCTTTAACCAGACTAGGCTCCTACCAGAGCAAGCTTCAAAAGAGTTCAAAAACAAGCTTGTGGGTATCCATCCCCACCGTGGTTTTTCCCATTTGGGTTTCCACATGAAAAATTTGTGTGTCATGAGTTGTGCATTTTTTCATGTGATGATTAAGGAGACTTTGTTTAGGTGAGTATGCATGCAAAGCTAATGGTTATGGTATTACTGATACAACACATGTATATGCATATTGGTGAAGTAGTTATCAAGTGTTGAAAGTTATTTGGTTTAGATGTCTAAAGTCTTACTATGTTTAACCGATATTGCCATGGTTAAGTTCACTGATGAAGTCAACTGGTTATCATTGTTTTAACTTGATAATTTGTTGAGAAGTTTTTGTCTGTACTGATTCACCCCCCCTCTCAATACCAGTTAGGGTATTTTTTGTTCATCATTATTCATCAAGAACAAGAGTCCATGTCTTGTTCCTCTCTATGTGATCCAAATCCTCATTCATTTCACTAATCTAGTCATCATCCTTTAATGCCTCTCTAACTATTTTCAGCTAAATTGTAGAAATCCGATAGGAATTTTCTGTGATTTTCCTCCTTGTTTGTTCTCCAGCATGTTTATCTCCAATTATTTGTTCTTTTGAGTGATTTAACCTGACATACCTTGGAATAACTAGTTGTGGTGTTGTTCTTCTTGCTTCATGTTCTTCATCTTCTTCATCACTCTCTGCATTTACTGGTTGAGCACCTATTTCTGCAACATTTTTCTCATCAGTCTTCTGCACTTCCGGTTCTATAAACACAAGTCTTTCTTCATCTTTCTCAAGGTTAGATCTGCTAGCCTCTCCAGATTTCTTAGAGAGTTCATCTATCTTCACATTAGCGGTCTCAATGATCTTCTTAGTTCTCTTTCTATAACATTTAAATGCCTTAATTTTTGTAGAGTAACCAAGAAAAATGACTTCATCACATTCAGCATCAAACTTTTCAATGTAATCATCCCTCTTTATATAACATTTACTCCCAAATTTTTTGAAATAACTTACACTAGGAGTCTTTCCATTCCATAATTCATAAGGTGTTTTGTTATTACCTTTTTTGACAAGTATTTGGTTCAAAGTATAAATAGCAGTTCTGACTACTTTTCTCCAAAACATCTTCGGTACTTCACCTTGAATCAACATGCTTCTAGCAGCTTCAACAACTCTTCTATTCATTCTATCTACTATCCCATTCTGTTGTGGAGTTCTAGGAGCTGACATCTGCCTCTTAATTCCCTATTCATCACAAAACTTCACAAACTCATTAGAAGTGAATTCACCTCACCGATCATATCTCAAACATTTTAGATTCTTCCTGATATCTTTCTCAACAAGAGATTTAAATGCTTTAAACTTACTGAAAGCCTCAGACTTTTCTCTCAAAAAAGTTACCCACATCATTTTTGAATAATCTTTAGTAAAGTTCATAAAATACTTATCACCAAAATATCTCTTAGTCCTCATAGGACCACAAAGATCAGTATGAACCAAATCAAGAATATTCTCCTAAGAGAAATACTTACTCTTAAAGGATACAGAAGTCATCTTACCCATTTGACAATCCTTGCAGAATATATTGTTCAGTTTCACAAGCTGGGGAAAACCTCTTGAAATACTTGACTTACTAACTTTAATCAAATTGTCAAAATTGACATGACAAAATCTTTTGTGCCACAACTAGCTGTCTTCAATATTCACCACCAAACAATCATTTACATTAGTATTCAGATGAAATATAATACCTCTAGTTTGCTTCCCAATAGCAATCAATTCTCCATTATTTCCAAGAATCCTGCACACTCCACTTTTGAATTCAAGTAGATATCCCTTATCATTAAGTTGTCCAACACTCAAGAGGTTATGTTTTAGTCCTTCAACCCAAAAGACATCATCTGCATTACTCTTCCCATTTAATGAAATTGATCCTTTACCTTTAACCATGCAGGGAGAGTTATTACCAAATCTTACAATACCTCCATCAAACTCTTCAAGGGATAAGAACTTACTTTTGTCACCAGTCATGTGGTGTGAGAAACCACTATCTATTATCCACTCATTGTTGTTATCCATGCGCGACACCAAAGCCTTCTCATCAGTCAGATCCTCCTTCACAACAACAAATACTATCTCCTCATTGTCATCTTCTTTCGATTTATCACCGGTCACCACTTCATCCACTGCAACATAACAATGGTTCTTACTTTTTCCTTTGAATCTCCTAAACTTTTCTTTCTTATCAGTGTTAGGGTAGATAGCAGCTATGTGTCCAATTTTACTACAAGAGAAACACTTCAAGGGTAATTTACCTTTATATTTACCTATTCCTCTAGGGAATCTTCTAGCCAGCAATGCCTCAAGTTCCATTAGATGATCTTCATCATCAACATCACCTCTACTACCACCATGACTAGACCTGTAGTCATGATTATGAGAAACATCTTTTCCTTTCCTTGCTGATTTACTGGTTATAGAAGCCTTAAAAGCAGATTCAGAAGGTTTGGAAACACTATTATCAAAATTGTTAAGTTAAAATGCAATTAACTTTCCAATTAAAGAATCAATAGTAACTTTATCTTTTGAAATGGATCTTAGTTCTTGAATAATAGACACTTAGATAGAATACTGTGGTAAAAGAGTTCTAAGAAATTTACTAACAGTATCATCTTCAATCTTACCTCCGGCACTCTTTATACCACTTACAACTTCCTTAATCCTTTGTCCATATTGAGCTATGTTCTCACCGTCAACCATTTTCATATCATCAAATTTTCCTCTCAAACTCTCTTCCTTTTTCCTTTGTACATGTTCATCTCCTCCATAAATTAAATTAAATTTCTCCCATACTTCATTAGCAGTTTATAATCCATGAACATCAATATACTCAGATTCAGACAAAGTACTTACTATTTCTTCAAGAGCCTGAGTGTTTTCCTGTTGTTCTTTGAGTTCATTCGATGTCAAGGGACTAGTAGTAGGAGCAACATACTTGGCTATCACATGATTCCAGTACTGTGAACCCATTCCTTTAATGTAGATCTTTATCCAATCACTCCAAATCCAATAGGTTTCCTTGGTAAACTTGGGACCCTCCATTATTTTTCACATAATCTTCCCCTCAATCTATTAGGCTTTTTGCACAAAAAGGACCAATGCTCTAAGACCAATTGTTAATCCTAGATATTCTGGTTAATACTAAGAGGGGGGTGAATCAGTATTAACAAAAACTGAAACTTTCAACAACAAAACGAACTTATCTCAGATCTGAAAACTTTCAACACTTAAACCAATTCTTCATAACACATTTCCTTATCAGATCTAGATAATCATTTCCTCTTATGCAAACTTATTAAACAGATTAGCCATCAATTCAATATCAAATCAAAAAACACTATTACCAACTTATTAACTGATCAGAATGCTTCATCAACCATTTAACCATCAATATTGATAACCACTTTAAGATCTCTGATAAACAAACATAAACTGTCTTAACCGGTAATCAGAAATAAAACATGAACATCACAAGAAAAGCATTCCAGACATGAACACCATAATTTTCATGTGGAAACTCAAATAGGGAAAAAACATGGTGGGAATTGGTACCCACAAGTATTTTGCACCCTTTTAGAATGCGCCCTATTAGGAGGCAAGCCTATTAAGGGATTTACCTCAGCCCTATTAGAAGCTTTGATCTATTAGGATCAACCTCGCAAGAGGATTTAGAACTCAGATATTGAGTCCCCTTGTTAGGGAATTTTACAATATGAGGCCTGTTAGGACCTACCTAGTTAAGGAATTTTTAATATTTTAATTGTTAGAGAACAATAGTAAATGATCTTTGTATAGCACTCAACTGCTTTCTTGATCAGATTCAATTAGGTTCTAAGTCTGCATCACTCTTGTAGATCTTCTCACAGAACTTGGTTTGGCTTTAGACACTTCTTAAAGTCACTGACACTTCAAAACATCAACCTTACCGACATAAATAACTTTTACAACAAGGTCGTAGAAAAATAAGACTTACTACATAGAACATCACATATCTTTACAACTCATTACATATTATCATATGGATCATTACAATCAATTACAAATCAATATCAGTTGTTGAATGATCATAAATCATCACAATAAGTTGATCTGGTACAAAATCAAACCCTTAGCACATTTCATTAAGCACTTTGCACATTTCCTAGAAATTTTCTCCAAATGCACCAAAACATCTTTCAAACACATCACACGGTTTGTGTTGTGCTATCATCAACATGTAAACTTCATGTAGATCACTGCCAAACCAAAAATCATTACAAGTCAAGAAAATTGTTTACCAATCTTTAAACTCTGGCAAAACTTCATCAAAAATTCAAAACATTGCTTCTAGTAACCATCATAGTATGCGGTTCCGATTACATACTCAAATCCATCATAAAAGCTTATGTTTCAAACCACAATCACCAAACATCACCAATTACCCAATTCCATCAAAACTTATCTGCTTTACTGGTTAAGGTCCTAATTCTCAGTCTTGCTGGTAAACCCTATGAAACTGTCAAACTCTATCTCTAGTCGATCAAATCACTTAGCCAATAGGTCAATCATCAAAAACCATCTATAAAAATCATTAAACATCAGTTGACCCTTGTTGCCATAAATGACAACACAAATAACTGATCATGTCATCATCTCTCTACCGGTACATTCATCCATCATCATCTTATCTTCATCAGTTATGCCAAACATGCCAACACCCTTGTCATTATTCATCTTGTGTCACTTATATTCCTTCACCATTTGCACAATCTCTCTAAAGTCAAGGGTAATCTGTTTAATCAAAATCAATCGTTTCTTTTTCCAGCAGAGTTGCTTCATCAATCCATCAATCTTTTCACCCTGATGGTCATTCTATCTCACTCCTTTTTGCATTCAATTCATTAGTCCAAATCTACCCAATCCTTTGGTCTTAGTCATCCCAAATTGCAATATAGTCTACATATTTTCATACATTAGTAACTTTTTGACTATATCATATCTAGAGTTTAATTTTCCCATTCATTGTGGTCTTGTCAACTTGAGTCAGAGGTCTAATTCACATTGATGTTTTTTGTTGTTGCTTGAGTGCATTCTCTTTAGTAACTTCAGTGTCATATTTCTTTACTCAAATTCCATCCAATTGAAATGTGAGTGTCCATCTTCCAATCATTCCATCTCTCCTTTGGTAATCGCTTCCATCCCCACTCATTCTCCTTATTAGCTAGATTTAATCAAGCAGTAAATATAATCCTTGGCAATAGAGTTGCATTCTCATCATCTCCTCACTTCATTCCATAGTTCATTCCCATCACTACCGGATCTCGATCTAGACAAGACATGGAGCAACAACCTTCTCAATTTGGATTAGGATTTCCATACCCACAACCAAATCTTGATTTGGGTGTTGCCCTTATAATTTCAGGGAACATTCCCATCACCTATGATGTGCTCAATCCTATTATCCTTGATGACACTATGGTCAACGAATCTAATGAGAAAGAATCCCAAATTAATTTGGTTGACCAATTCCTTTCGAATCTAAATAATGCCCAAATGGTAGAGGAAATAATAGAGAGTCATAAGAGTCTCATCTTCACTAATATGATCATTGAGGCATGACTGTTGCATCACATGATGTACCTATGACTGCAAGCCCACAAGAAACCCATCAACAATAAGTGTCATTAGAGAAACCCCAGTCATCATTCTTGATACATCAACAAACTCAATTACCAACAATACTAGTACCGTCAAGTGCCACACTTGCATCAATCAATTTTTTGCCCTTGGGTAACCTTGGATGACACTATCAAGTTATGTTTTATGTCAACTCATCCTCACCCGCACCACCTCCACTCTTAGGAGGGGATATCTAAAATGCATCGATCAATGTGTTGTCTACACAACTTACCACATCACTCCCATTGATGGCTCAAATTCCCATGACCTCTAGTGTGGTTCACATTACACCATTCATCAATCCAGTCTCTCAACCTATAAACATGTCATCTATATAAGCATTGAATTGGATTATGGGAATATCAAGCTATCCACTATCATCCATTACATAGACTATGACTAGGGGTAGGAGTTACACAATATTGTCATCATCTATATCCCTACTCATGCAGTCCACACCACAAGTCATCAGTGCCCCACAATATTAACTGCAAGTGACTTTCCAACGTATTGCCTCACAACTGTGATTTAGTTACTTGCAAGTGACACCTTCACCCTATGTCATCACAAATATTCATCAGCTACCAAGTGGTGCTATTTCAACCCCCCCATCATATAATGTCCAATCTAATGTGCGCCCTAACTATACTTGGGGCAATTATCTCCAAGGTGGCACTCCTCAAATTCAAGAATTTCCAAATATACAGTACTAAGCAACAACCCATTTCTTCACAACAAAATATGGTGACGTACTCGCAATAACCTCAATATCAACAACAATCACCTACCCAACAACATGTTCATGTCTATCAAAACATGGAAAGCTATTAAAATCTACTATAAAAATTGAATTATGTTCATTCACATCAAATGGCATATCAAGTACCGCATTATCAATTAACTATGCCATCTCATGATCCTTTTCCGATCAACACCGAATGGGAAGAAATGAAGGCATCTCTCAAAGCCTTAGAAGATAGCAGCTATGAACGAATTTATAAATTTAACAAGATTTGTCCTTATCCATTTGACTAAGTCCATAATGGAACTACCCTTTTTCAAACACTTTGAGACACCCAAACTTGATAAATACAAGGGGAAAGGTGATCCACACCATCATGTCAAAGAGTTCTTTATGGCTTGTCAAGAGGTGTGATGGTGTGACAACTATCTAAACTGTGATTGTTCCCCAAAAGTCTCAATGGACCTCTTTGGAATGGTTCTCTAAATTGACATTTGGCACAATCACCACATTTGCAAACTTATTAGACCATTTTGTCACCCACAACTATCATTACAATTTAAAGAATGATGTCTTGATGCTTTACCTATGTCAAACTAAAAAAAAGGAGGTGAAAGCCTTCTAGAATATATCCAAAGATGGAGAGCCCTTTCTAGTTGACTCCCATGCACAGTGCCAGACACTCAATTAGTTCTAATTTTTATCAACAATATCCATCCAAATCTCGCATAGCATATACAACTAAATTGTGCAAAAACCTTCAAGGACATCACGTCTAAAGGGACATCAATAGAACAAAATTTGATCGATCAAGGAATCATTGAACTCTACAAAGAGTATTCTGACAAGCCTAGTCATGATAAACAAAGGTATTGGAACAAGAATAAGAACGTGTAGGTAATGGGATGACTGATTCCAAGATAACGCAAATGATCATGGCTACAAAGCCACCACCCCTGCAAACATATGCTAATCCTCCACAACAATCATATTTCAATCCATCTTTGACTATGCATGTCAACTCACCACCTCTCATTCATCAAAAATAATAAGCACAAACGTAAAATGTGCAAGCTAATAGGATATGTTGGTGTAAATAATTATTCATCATGGATATTATTACACTTACTTAAGTTTACTTAGGATAATGCATTTCATAGTAGTTTGGATATGAGACACTTGGGTGTTTGTGCCACATTGGGATAGTGTGTGTAGGAGAAATTCCACCTCTTATGGTGTTGATCTTGTTATTACACTATCATATCCACTTATAGTGGAGTGATAATTCCACCTTCGGTGGGTTATCCACCTCATGTGGAATATTATATTATTTTTCCTACCTACCCACACCTATTTCCTACCTACCCTTGTTTCTTATTGAGCCACATGTCATATTTGTGTGCTCATACATATCCCTAGCCTTGCCTATATAAGCAAGCTCTTCTACATTATATGTAAGAACTATTGAACATCTTATTGTTGATCATTTCTATTGATGAGAATACAGTTTATTCTTGTCCTATATTGTGTCTCTATTTTGTACATTTCATTGACCCCTTGATCTTGGCAAAATCCAACATTGTATCAGAGCCATTGGGGCTTCATTGATTCGTCTTGAAGAGGCATTATTGCGACACCAAGAGGCAGATCTGAGGAGCAACATCTTTTGGAGGCATCCTAGACCAGATCCGACCTCGCCATTGCATCCAAAAGGCCGTTTCCATGAATTTTGGTTATAAAGTCGGCCTATTTTGGTGAGAAAATTTTTTTCCCCAATTTTGCTATATCGTACGGATTTTCGAAATTTATTATTATTTTTCAGAAAAAAAAAATTTCTTCTTTTTTTGAAAAATATTTTTCAAAAATTCAAAAAAATCAAAATTAAAAAATCTGAAAAAAAAAAATTGATTGAAAATATTTCAAAAAATAAAAAATTGAAAAACAAAAAAAAAACAAAAAGTTGTTTTTTGGGGGGTCCGCAGACCCCCCCCCCCCCCCCCCCGTGACCCCATACTGCAGGTCTCTGCGCAACGCCCGTACCCTGCAGGTCTAACGCCGCGCCACGTACCGCCACCACCGAAACCAGCCGTTCACGCCACCCGAGCGCCTCCGTCCGCCGGTCTCCGCCTTGCCACAACCCACAGGTTCCCATCAGCCAAGACACTGGTGCCCGAGAAGGTTTTCCCGCCGAAGTTTTTCCCGCCACCGAAGACCATCGCCCGTGCCCGCGCTGCCGCTAACCACTCCCACCGGCCGCTGCAGCTCCTCCCTGTGCGACTCTCCTCCCGGCACCACCACTAGCGCCGGCTCCCGCAGACCAAGACTCGTCGACAAAAGCTCCCGGCTGCTTCCTTCCGCCGGCAGTCAAAGAGACCAGAGGAACCCATGCCCACCATGTGGCAGGCGGCCTGTGGCCCATGGATAAAACTGTCCGTACGACAACCAAGTCACCTGACACGTCACTTCCGTACAGCGCCACGTGTCTGCCCAGTCATCATTGTCCGTACAATACGGATGTCCAATCAGCAGAGGGAGAAGTTTTTACGATGGTCATACGGCCGTCAAATTTAACCCCGTAAATTTATGACATCAGCGCCATATAAGCAGGGTTTGAAAATTTTTGGACCCCCTCTCATTTGCATTTTTGATTTTGCAGTTCAACTTCAAATGGCCATAACTTGCTCATTTTTGCTCCTTTTTGGGTGCAATTTTTTTTGAAATGAGCTAGAATTTTGTGCTCTCTGCAGTGGTGAAGAAATTTTTTGATTTTGATGCACGGATTTTTCAAAAAATGCAGTTTTTTGTGACTGTACCTGAGTAATCCCAGTTTTTGCAACTTCAGAGGCTTCGTTTGGGGTCATACGACCTCCTTTTCAGGTGCCGTTTTTTTTTAATGTGCGTATTTTTTTGTCTACTTTCACAAGATGCTATCAGATTGATGCCATTGTAAGTATAAATTGTACTTTCAGATCTAGGCCATTTTTGGCTCTCTTGGTACTTGTATATTTGCTTGAATCTCAATTAGATTCATTGCACTATTGATTGAAGTCTCTTGTAACTCATTTGAGAAGTTGAAAAACTTGCATCATAAGTCCACTTTGCCTTGTTTTGCAAGTGGCTCATTGTAATCGCACTAAGTATAAAGTGCCAAAATCATCACTTTTGGGGGGGTACTTTGATTGAGTGAATTTGGGGGGGTGTCTCTTGTGCTTTTGTGCTCTTGTGTTCTTCCTTTTTGCTGCTATGGGTTCTTCTAAGTTTCCTCTCTTAACTCCACATAACTATGCTACTTGGAAAACTGATGCATGGAGTAAACTTATGGAAAAAGGACTCACTCATTACATTGATGGAACTATTGTTGCTCCAGTTGATCCTAAGGCTGATCCAGTTGGTCACTTAGATTGGCTCACTAAAAATATCATGGCAATTGGTACCTTAAGAAAGTATGTATCAAAGGATGTCATTTTTCATATTGAGAAATGTACTCTAATCAAGGATGCTTGGCAAAAGTTTCAAGACTTGTATGGTCAAGTTGATGAGATTAGGGGATATCAAATTGATAGTGATCTCACCATGTTAGATCCCAAGAACTTTGATACTATACAAGATTATGTCACTAAGGCAAATGAGTTGAGGGCACAACTCAAAGATTGTGGCATTGATAAAAAGGATACTCAATTGATATTCAACTTGATAGGCAAGCTTCCACAAGAATATGCAGCATTTGTTTCTAGTTTCCAAACCCATAGGATGACAATGGGTTCAAGCTACACCATGCCTACATTTGATGCTTTCAATGAAATGTTGATGATGGAACAAACTAAGTTGATAAGCATGGGCATTCTTAAGGCTTCTTCTAAGTCTCAAGCATTAGTGGCAAATCAAGGAAACAAAGGAAATCAAGGAAAGGATAACTCAAACAAGAAGAAATGGCAATCAAAGCCTAAGGAAAAAGCACCATCTTCTCCACAACAAGGAGATTCATTCTCTTCCAAGAGAGATAATTCACCAAAGAGGGAGAAATCTACTTGTGCTTATTGTAAAAAGATTGGTCATGAGGAGCATCATTGCTATTCTAAGAAGATTGATGAACTTACACATATCATCAAAAAGCATAACATTGATTTGCCTAAAGTCTACAAGAAGGATGATTCATCAACTTCAACTTCCTCACATTCAAAAGGAAAAGGGCAAGCATTCATGGCTTCTACAAGTGGAAAGACTCACTCTTTTGGAACAAGAAAAGGAAAAGCTCTATGTGCTACTATTAGTCATGATTCAAAGAGATGGCTTCTAGATTCAGGGGCTTCTCATCATATGGCATCTTCGCAGTCTATGTTCTCTACATTTGAGCCTTGCACCATGCCTCAGATTTTGATGGGCAATCATACATACATGGATGTGATTGGGAAAGGATCTATTGACATTGGGGATAACTCCTTCAATGATGTGTTGTGTGTACCCCACTTGACAAACAATCTCCTTTCTATCTATCAAATCACACATGGCGCAACTAAGAGAGTTGTGGAGTTCACACCTGACTCAATTTTCATTAGAGACATGGAGACTAGAGCTATCATTGCGACTGGGGTGGTTGATCATGCATCTCGGTTATACTCCTTTTCAGATTTTGTTGATGATGATGATTTCACATTTGATGATTCTACATTTGATGATCACATTTCTTGTGATGGTTCAGATTTTGAGGAGAACTTTGGACACTTGAACATGGGGATTCTCACATGTGACCCCGTTCTTGAGTCTTGTATTTCATCTCCTCATATTGATATCACATCACCTATTGCACCTCATGATGCAGATAGTGCGATAGTTTTGCCTTCATGTGATTCAATGCAGCAGGATATTCATAGTCTTCCAGCTTCAGATTCATGGGATGATTACTTGATAGACATTGCAGGTTTATTTGTGGAATCCTACATTGCAGATTTGGGAGACATCATTGATGACATACATCTTCTCTTTGATGAAGATGATCCTTCTTTGATTGTTGCGAGGGCACACTCTGACCCTCTTGTTCATTCTCTACATGATCATTCTTTCGAGGTTGACATGATTGTGGATACTTATGTACAGCAGTTGGAGGAGGTCTCTTTATGTTTTGAGGAGACATATGAGTCTTTGGGACATGTTCTACATCCATCTCCACTAGATCTTGGAGTGCCTTTTTCAGTAGTGTGGCACAGTTTACCACCTTTGGAGGGGGTATCTTTCAGCATCGACATGGGGACACTTGAGCAGTTTTCAGAGATTCCTTTCATCATGAGTTTTCTTCATACATCTTCCCTTGATGATTGGAGAGACTTCATGGATACACCTTTGGTTTTGTTTCTTCCTAAAGGGAGGAATGTTGTTCGACATTCGTGGAGCAGTTTCTTCATACATCGAGCTTCTATCATTGGTGCAAATTCTTCATTGAGGGAGGATCACAGTTTGACTTCTCTTCTTCTCTCATATGGGGGGGACTTTTTCTTCACATGGGGTTTTGTTCCTCACATTCTTCTATGAGAGTTCTCTTGTATAGCTTTCATCTCTTTTTGGGGGAGGGTTTTTTCCCATTGGGTTTTTCTCTCTTTCCCCACTTTGTGAGAGATTTCATTGCATTGGTTTGCATGCATTTGCATTTGTACATGGGTACCTAACATGGCCTCAGAGCCGGGACCCATCTTGCATTGCTTAGTTACATTGTAGACTTAAGTGCATTCCCCTAAGTTGCACTTAAGGGGGGGTGTTGGTGTAAATAATTATTCATCATGGATATTATTACACTTACTTAAGTTTACTTAGGATAATGCATTTCATAGTAGTTTGGATATGAGACACTTGGGTGTTTGTGCCACATTGGGATAGTGTGTGTAGGAGAAATTCCACCTCTTATGGTGTTGATCTTGTTATTACACTATCATATCCACTTATAGTGGAGTGATAATTCCACCTTGGGTGGGTGATCCACCTCATGTGGAATATTATATTATTTCTCCTACCTACCCACACCTATTTCCTACCTACCCTTGTTTCTTATTGAGCCACATGTCATATTTGTGTGCTCATACATATCCCTAGCCTTACCTATATAAGCAGGCTCTTCTACATTGTATGTAAGAACTATTGAACATCTTATTGTTGATCATTTCTATTGATGAGAATACAGTTTATTCTTGTCCTATATTGTGTCTCTATTTTTTACATTTCATTGACCCCTTGATCTTGGCAAAATCCAACAGAATGCAATCACCATATCTCAAGCTCCTCCTTGTCAAATAGGTCAAAATGGCCTGAGACACCAATTTACGCTCATGGCCAAACCTTTAGATGTTATTTTCAAATGCATGGTTGTGTATCCTCAAATGCAACCATTTGATGAGTCCAAACCCAAACTTGATTGGTATAAGTATAATTAATGTTGTGCCTATCATCACATTAGGTCATGATACTATTCAAAATTTGGAGGAATTGATTATGTGTTGCATTGATATTTTGTCATTGATGTCAACACTAGTTGTTTTGCTATCTACCAGCTTCTGGTAGAGTGGTTGGCCTATGATATTGGTCTGGAGACCATCTCTGGTATTCTTCGATTTGGTCTGGCTTGTGGTATTGGCTTGGATTGGTTATTCCTATGTTCCTGATGCATATCACATTCAGTTGGTTTGGGATTTGATGATCTGGATGCTATCATTTGTTATAGTAATCCTTTTGGTCACTAGTAAGGGTTTTACCGGTAGCGCTTTGATGAAGATCTTTTGATGAATCTGATAAGTGGTGTTGGTGTAGCTTCTAGAAGGTTATCAGGATGCTTATGGTTATCTTGTTCATGTTCCAGTTGATTGGTGGTGTTTGCATTTAGGACCAAACCTATTCTATCTTATTCTGCTAGGTTATGGACCGGTTTGTGTAATGTGTTGGTTGATGCTCCCGATGCGTCACCGGTTAAATTTATTGTTTGGATTACGTTGTTTCACTCTTACGCCAACTTAGTTTATCATTGGTTCATGAGATTATGTAATGGATCTATTGTATTATCTTTTAGGTGGCTGACCTAATTGTTTAGGTCTCAGGTTGGTATAAATATGATGTAAGATCTCTTTGTAGATCATGGTCTTATGGGATAGAGGATTATATGTGTGTGAATAATGTTGTAATCATATGCAGAGGTTTTGGTCAATCATAGGTGATCGAATTGGATTTGTGAAAGAGGTTTAAGACCTCTGGTATTGAGCTTAACTGGAACTATACTCAGGCATAGGAGATGCTATTCTTGTAGTTCATTCTTATTTCTGGACTATAGTCTAGATTTATTTGTAGCCAGTGAGGCTCCTTTTGTGATGAGCAGTGTTCTCTTGGCAGTGTGCCTTCATGCATGTGCAAGCCCCTCTTATTGTAATCACATACTTACTGCAAAAGTATTATCTGACTGTGGGTAGGCTTCCCATCATGGTTTTTTCCTTTATAGGGTTTCCACGTACAAATATTGGTGTCATGTGTTATGGATGGTTGGTTAATTATTTTGTAATTTATGTTTATGCTTAACTATTACATATGTTATTCTGGTATTTGGTTTATGCATTCCAATAGAAGGTTCTGTGAGCTTAAATTTTTATAATTTGTTGACAACTGATTCACCCCCCCCTCTTAGTTGTCCATTAGTTATACTAACAATTTGTATCAAAGCTTGGTCCTCTTTTGTAGAAGCTTAACCTCTTGAGGAAGATCCTATAGAAACTTATAATTCAACTACATCTGTTTTCTGGAGAGAAATCCCTAAGATTGATTCAACAAATTATAGAGTATGGAAGATTCAGATGGAGACTCATTTGAGATGTATTGGGAAAGAAATTTGTGAGATCACGAAGAAAGGATATACTCCTTATAATCTAGCATCTGGCAATCCTCCTCCAGCAATCTTGGATAAGGACATTGAAAATGATTGTAGAGCTAGAGAAGCACTCTTGAATGTACTATCTAATCAACAAATTATGGGATTAACTAACCAATCTAATGCAAAGGCTATATGGGATAAGTTGGAAGCTCTGAATGAAGGTGACCCCACTATTAAAATTGCTAAACTTGATGGTTACCAGGCAAGGTATGAGAACCTGAAGATGGAAGAAGATGAAATGATTACTGCTTTCATGGAAAGAGAATGAAATTTTCATGGGAATTCAGTGTTGTGGTGGATCTCTGAGCAAGGATGAGATTGTTTCTAAAGTTTTAAGAGTTTTGTCACCGGCTTACAAGATGAAGGCTACTGGAATTAATGAGATGAGAACAATGGCTAACACTTCTATTAACCAAGATACTTTAGTTAGAAAATTGTCTTCTTTTGAGCTTGAAGAATTTGGTCCTCAAGGAGCTGCAAAGACTAAATCTGCTTTTCATGCACCTACATCATCATTCGGCAAGAGTGATTGGAAAGCTTTATATGTGAAGGAATTGGATGAAATGAAGAAAGAAGATGAAGAGTTTGAGCAACTAGAAGGCCTATTTGCTTGAAGAGTACCTAAAGGTCCTGCTGGAAGTAAGTATGAAGGAAAATCACCTTTTAAATGTTTTGCATGTAATAAGATAGGTCATTTTGCATCTAGATGTCTTGAGAGGAATTCAAGATTTGAAGAGAAATCTAGAAGATCTTTTAAGCCTAACCATGATTATTAGAACAAGCATAAGTACAGGAGAAACATAGAAAAATCATGTTACTATGCAGATGAGGAAGGTGTAACTAATTTTGATGATGAACCGACACAAGATTCGGCTAGTGGATCTGGTAGTGGTAAGGAATGGGTATTTTTTGATATTAAGGAAGATGCTCTGGTACCTGTTATTCAAAATGAGGAAAAGGCCCTTGCTACTAAAATTGAAGACAAGGATGAATGGGTGGTAGAAAGTGGTTGTTCACATCATATGACTGCAGACAAAAATAATTTTATATCTTTGCAAGAATTTGATGGTGGACTGGTTATATTTGGAGATGACAAAGCATGCATGATCAGAGAAAGAGGAACTTATCATTGGATGGTAATTATAATACTGATAATATTTATTATGTTGAAGGTTTAAGGCATAATCTTTTGAGTGTAGGATAGTTGGTGGATAAGGGATTTCAATTATAGTTCAAGGATGGAAAATGAAAAATCATTGACAGATCTGGATTGGAGATTGCAATTGGTACATAGACTAAAGGTAACATGTTTCATTTGAACTCCGGTAAGAAGACATGTTTGATTGCAAAAATTCATGAGAGTTGGCTATGGCATAAGAGGTTGTGTCATGTAAATTTTGATTGCATTGTAAAGATCAGTTCAACTAAGGCTATTAGAGATATACCTAAGATTGTCAAGCTCTATAATCTGGTATGTAAGGAAAGTCAATTGGGAAAGTAGATCATAACTTCTTTTAAGAGTATTCAAGATAAATCTAATGATGTTCTTGATCTTATCCATACTAATTTATGTGGTCCTGCTAGAATAAAGAGTTTTCAGGGTGAGATATTTTATGCTAATCATTGATGACTATTCTAGAATGTTGTGGGTTACTTTTCTAAAGGAAAAATATGAAGCTTTTGAAAAGTTTAAGATTTTTAAAGCTAAAGTTGAGATAGAGACAGGGTTGAAGATTAAATTCTTAAGGTTAGATCAGGGTGGTGAATTCACATCTAGTGAATTTAACAGTTATTGTGAGAAGAATGGGATAAGGAGACAATTGTCTGCCCCTCAGACACCTCAACAAAATGGTGTTGTGGAAAGAAAGAACATAACTATCTTGGATGCTGCTAGAACTATGATGATGGAAGATAATTTGCCTCATATCTATTGGAGAGAAGTTGTGAGCACAATAGTATACACATTAAACATAATTCATATCAAAGAAGACATCGGTAAGAAAGCTTATGAGTTATGGTTTGGTCATACACCTTCAGTTAAGTATTTTAGAATCTTTGGTAGTAAATACGATATCAAGAGAGATAATTCCATTGGAAATTTTGATCCTAGATGTGATGAAGGGATATTTCTTGGTTATTCTAATGAAAGCAAAGCATATAGATGTTATAACAAGAGATTGCAGAGAATTGTGGAGAGTACTAATGTCAAGATGGATGAGTTGTACAAAGGTCAAATCAGGAATTATGAGAGAGAACTGAAAGTGGAGATGATCATAACTAGACCAGTAGCACCTATACCAGAACATAATGTTGAACCAATTACTCCAGCAGTATACAAAAATTCAATAGTGGCTAAAGATCAGAGAAAGGAAACAAAATGTCAGAAGACTCCTCAATATGTAAGGTTAAATCATTCAGAAGATCAGATCATTGGAGACAAGAACAAAGGAGTAATGACAAGAAGAAGGTTGGAAACTGATGAGGTATGTTTAATTTCTCAAGTTGAACTGGCATCGGTTATTGATGCTTGTAAAGATGAATGTTGGATGAACGCTATGGAAGAGGAATTAAATCAGATTGAAAAGAACAACACATGGACTTTAGCTCCCCAGCCTAAAAATAAGAATGTTATTGGAACTAAATGGGGTCTTAGGAACAAATTGAATGAGGATGGACAAGTTGTGAGGAATAAGGCTAGATTGATATGTAAAGGATATTCTCAAAAGGAAGGAATTGATTATGATGAGACTTTTGCTCTGGTAGCTAGGATTGAAGCTATGAGATTATTTCTTGCTTATGATGTCCATAAGAAATACAAGGTTTATCAGATGGATGTTAAATGTGCATTTTTGAATGGAGATCTTGAAGAGGAAGTTTATATTGAGAAACCAGATAGTTTTTCACTTTCAGATGATAAAATATGGTTTGCAGGTTAAGGACAGCGTTATATGGATTGAAACAAGCCCCTAGAGCTTGGTGTGCAAGTTTGGACAAATACATTTTGAAGCTTGGTTTCACTAAAGGTAATGCTAAAAGTAACTTATATTATAAGATCACCGATGATGACATATTAATTGTTGAAGTATTTGTTGATGATATCATTTTTGGAGGTGAGGATAAATTATGCATGAAATTCTCTTAAAATATGAAGAATTAATTTGAGATGTCTATGATTGGAGATATGAAATTTTTTTTAGTTTTGTAGATTACTTAGAATGATAAAGGTATTTTCATCTGTAAAACTAAGTATGCTAGAGATTTGTTGAAGAAATTGTTGGCATTTGCATGAATATTGCATTAATGATATGTTTTGTTGTCATTGATGTCAATTGAACTTATAATGATATTGTTGATATTGTTGTAATATTGTTACTGTAATCAATAGGAAGAATTTGTGAGGAGAACCAGTAGCTAGTGTAAAGGTGTAAACCTTATCTATTGTTGTAACCGGTAAACCCTACCAATTGTTTTTGATAAACCCTAACCAATTAAGTTTGGTGAATTGGCTATATTGGTTTATGATCTGATGATGAGCAGTAATGATGATGACACACATGATTATTGTATGAAGACAATTCCAAGAGATTTTGGTGAGTTGTTGTAACGGTTTTTGTCTAGGGAATGAGAAAATGTATTGCATCTAATGCAAAGCACGTGATGAGTTACTAAGTTCAATGAAGCGGTGATCAAGGAACGATCAAGGTTTTCTTGATTGATGTGCAGAGATTGCTATGTAATCCAATGCTCATACTTGAACTGAATTTGTTTGTAATCTTCATGAGAGTTAGGTTTATGTTGTTTTTCCGACTTGATTGATTTGTATTTAAGGTCGATGAATTTTTTTTAGTTTTAAGAGAGTTGGCAAAGAGATAGACATAGTTCAGTTGAGTGTGTAGTTGCCTAACCCGGTGATGTATCTGTAGTTTGAGCAAAGGCAAATAGGAGCATGAAATGGATCTGATCAAGAAAGTGTACTGCTATTTAGATAGATAAGCAAACTCTCATTGTTTTCTAACAATTACAGCGGAATAGAAATTCCCTAACCGGATAAGATCTAACAAGCTTGGTGCTATTGAAATCCTCTAACAAGGTAGTCCATTAGATTGGATTTTCAAATTCTCTATCGAGGTTACTCCTTATAGGATATTGCTTCTAACAAGGCATTTGTAGTCAATCCCTTAACTGTTAGGCCCAATATGGAAAGCTAATGTACTGAGATGGGAGGGGTGAATCAGTACTCCAAAACTTTTCTTGAATAATAACTTTACTGTTATGCATAAACAAAATAGTTTAGTAACATAAAATAAAGTTAAAACAAATAGATAAAAATCATACATGATTCATTCCATAACACATATATTTTGGTTACGCAGAAACTCTTGGTTAGAGAGAAAAACTGCGGTGGGGATGGCACCCACAACTTCACTACTGCAATAATAAAGAGTGCTCGGTTAGAGATACATTTTAGCTATTTCTGATAGCTTACCCTATTAGGAGTAACAAGATCTATTAGATCTACCTTGCTAAAGGATTTTACAAAATTTATTCTGAATGTTGCACCTGGTTAGAGGCTTTACAATTTATAGACTTGATTAGAGTCTTTTACCCTATTAAAGGTTTCTCTTTCAACTTCACAATATTACAATAAAATCATTACAAATATCTACAACTCTACATCTAAAATGTTATAGCAGATTCTATGTGCTCAGAATAGATTACCTTGCATATAGCATACCTCGGTAACCCATATAGTAACTCGGTAAACCCTTCTGTTTACTCTGTTCTTCGATTGTTCTCTAAAAAACCTTCTCGGTGACCTCTATGTCTCTGTAACAGTCTTCTTACACACATGCATACACCCTTAACTAATGTTGTATAAATAGATCTCTTAAGATGGTGATCCAATTCATTGCTTCGATCTTACAAACAAGATTCCTCGAATGAATAACTATACAACATATTTCATTGGTTAGATTGATCTCAAAATCATACACAATCTTCTGGTGCAATTTCCAATGTAATAATGGTTAGATGTGCCTCGATCTTGTAACACGTTTTCATATGCATGTCCAGGTTCAATGTATCTAGTAACACATTTCACTCGGTGTGTCATCTTTGCTGCTCAGTAGTCATAAAAAGATACTCAGTAGACAGCTCGGTGTATACTGCATTCTGTGACTCCTTTCCTCTATAACCGACTAGACTGTGCATACTGACTTCTCTATGTGTACCGACTGCATGATTCGGTAGTGTTAACCAACTAGAGTATATAGTATGACTTTGAATATAAAAACTAATGGCAAATTGATAAGTAGTAACAATCTCCCCTTTTGACATTAGTTGAGATGTTTGACAAAAACTACTTTTAAAGTCATAACTCAAAAATCTGTATACTTTGCAAAATGACTATACTTAACAATATATACAATAGTCAATGAAATAGTATATTCAGATATACTCCCCTTATCATTATACTATACATAACTCTGATTTTTGCATGCTCAGTTCTATGTTTGTGTGCTCTGCTTACTGTCCTTGGATACTCTGCATACTCTGCTCAGTATACTCCCCCTGTATACAATACTCTGAATACTATATCAAAACTGTATCACAAAAACTATATCACTCCCCAAATATAGTATCACTCAATATATTGTATTACTCCTCCTTTTTGACAAACATCAAAAACTTAATTCCCATCTGGGGGTGGGAGCTGATCAAAAATAGATTTATACTTCTTCCGGGCATCAGTGAGAGCAACAAAGAGTGCATCTTTGAGAGTTTCCATTAAGAATTTTGTGCTTGAATATCAGCCAATAGTGATATTAAGCCATCAAGAGTGCTTCCATCTTGTGTAGTAGATAGGCATGTGGCTTGGTTAATTTTCTCTTGAACAGATGAAAGATGAGGAAGGAATAATGTCTAGAGTGTTATTATATCCATTCGGATCTTATGTTCTTCATTTCTAAGTTCTAGTTGTTGAGCCATGAGCTGTTGAAGCTTGGTATAAAATTTTTGAACTGAATTGGGCTCAGGAGTCAACTTATTTGAGAGATCGGTGATCTCTTTTTCAATTGCATCAATTTTATTCTTGATATCTTTAATGAATATAGAAAATGTACAAAGTTTCTGAAATAAATAAAGAATATGCTTGAGTTGAGGGGACAATGCAGCAATGAATTTGACAAGTTTGACTTTCCCAATAGTTAGAGCTTTTTGTACCTCTTCAATCATTTTTGCAGTAAGCTCCTTGTCTTTGAGTTTGCTCAAGTACTCAGATGCATCAACTCCGGATGTTTCTATTTGATTTAGGAGTTCATCCAGTTGAATGTGGATGGCTGCATCAGTTGACACTGTAGTTGTAGGTAGCATATCGGATAGTAGTGTCTTTACCTTCTGAAGTACTTTATTCTTCTTTTGTATGGCCATTTGTTTTTCTTGTTCAGCCTTTGCTTTGCATAGTTCACCAAAATCAATGAGTGCTTGCCCCTTTAATTTTGATATATCCACATTGGGCAACACTATTGGTTTAGATAAATCAACTTTGAAACTATGCTTTTTCATGTTCTTCTCTTTACCTTTGGTCGGTTGAACTAAGACAATAGCTTGAGAGGCTTGCTGACCCTCGGTAGGTTGCTCGGTAGAGGCAATACTTTGGTCGGTTCCTATAGCTACTGTGGTGTATTTTGGTGTCTCGGTAATGGGTGTCTCAGCTGCTACATTTTCGGTGATCGAGGGTGCTTGAGAGGTCTGGTCTTGGGTAGTCTCTTCTCCTGTTGTAGACTTGTGACCTTCGGTGCCTTGTGTTGTATCCTGAGGAGCTTCAGTAGAGACAGGTTAAGTGATCAGTGGATAAGGCTGAACTTGTTCTAAAATGGATTCACTAGATAGAAGTTTTGCATATGTAGTGCCTTCTATCATCTCCTGCTCCTACTCCTTTGTATCCATGACATCTTTATCAATTTGAATAGTGTCAGCTGGGTCTTGCTCGGTAGCATCAGGACCATGCTCGGTGACATCAGGATCTTGCTCGATGAAATCAATGATTTCAACTTTAGATTGTTCACCGACATCTTTGATTTTGAAGATTTCCTACCATTTTGCTTTTGTCTTATTTTCTACATCAATATATAGCCCATTCATCAATTTTAAGGCTCTCTGTTTGACAAGAAATTTTAAATTGTAGGTTGTCAAATGCTCCTTTATTTCTGCTATAGACATATCAGGAAATAGATGGACTAGACTTCTTTCTCTTATTTGTTTCTCTGAGTCCATTGCATACTTCCACCTGTTATCAATATGCAAGTAAAGTTCATTCGGAAGTGACTTTACTAGTTCCAATGGAGCTAGCCGAAACTTTAGAAGTGTACAGATGACAACTTCTTCAATTTGTCACTTCTCATCATTGTTTCTTGTTTCATACTTGACATATCTAAGAGAACCAAATCCACCATATTCTTTTAGATTGGCACAGAAGTTTTCAACACTATGTATATTTACCTTCTTTCTTTTGACAATTCGGAATTTGTTGGCATCCTCAGATTGTGTATCACTAGACTCTTTTGCCAAAATGAGTCTCCGAGTAGATTTCTTGTAGGTCTTGGTTACCTTGGGAGCAATAACACTCTTTTGTTTCTTACTCAGTGATGCAACTGATGCTCTTGTATTAGGTCTCTTTGTTGGAGGAGTTGGTAGGGCCTTTGAAATGTCCTATTTCTTTCTTTTCAATACTTTACCCTTAGGTAGTTCGGTGCTCAATGTTATTGTTGCCTCTTGAGCTTCTGATTCCTCTTTGGTGATGGCAAGAGTACCTTTGACAGGTGTGGATGAGGATTCTTCTCTGAATTTCTCCATTAAAACCTTTATCATCTTTGTTGCTTTCCTTGTAGCTTTGGGTACTACAATGCTCATTTTTACTTTTCCCTTCACCTCTTCATAGGTTCCATACCTCAGCTCGGTAGCATGCCTTGGTAATGAAAGATAGGCAACAATTTGTTGTTGTGTGATATCAAAGTCAATGTCTTAACCCATAGGTGGCAAAGATTGAGTTCTTGGTTCCACAACATTCACATAACAGTAATTAGTATCTACCTCAAAGCATATATCATCTTTATATTTCTCCACTAGCTGGGGTGGAATCCGGTACCTGTTGTGCATCTTCTCTTGAAATTTGCTGAAATAATCATCCATTATGTCATTGAAATTATCACCTAGCATCTTGATAAAGTCATTAATCTGATGGGTGATTGGTTGGTGTAGCTCCCAAACTACTTTACCGACTAATGGAAAGAATTTTTCAAAGTAGAAAAACATGCATACAAGAAGTGAACCAAACTTTAGTGTATTTTCTGAGTTGTTCTTCTTCAGCTTCCTTATTGTGTTCAGGTTCTCAAACAGGTTCTTCAGTAATACTTCACATAAGTCAATCTTCATTCCCTTTTTCACAATTTTATAAGCTATGTCAACTGTGGCATAGGGTACACTGTTTTCCCTTGCAGATTGGAAGAAACAGTAACCAATTACTCTAATGGAAAACTTAAGTTCTGCATCAGTGACATTGTTCAGTTTCAGTCCTCTGTAATCAGATTCAACTCTAGTTAAATTGATTAATTCCTTCTATGATATCATCTTTTGTGCTCATGCATGATCATAGATAGGATAATTGGTGATCACATGAATGATTTCCTTGGTGATTTTGAATGGTTGCTCTTCTAGCCACATGAAATCATCATGAACTCTGCTCAAAACAAACTTGACCCATTAGGGCTTGAACACACGAGGGTAGGTTAGGGCTTCAGTCAATCCTTTGATCTTGATGTGTTCATACTTTCTATTCAATTTACCATCTATGCACAATTCATCATAGGTATCTCTTATCTCAACATGACCGAGTTCTTCAACATGACATTTGGTGAAGAATCTAACATCTTCAACTAACAAGACTCAATCCGGGATGAGTGAAAAGGTGGTTTTGTCATCTGGTTCAGAGGTGACTTTAGGACTCAAAGTGTATTTCAGTGAGGGCTTCTCTACATTCTTGACAACTATGGGATCTTGGATCTTGGGCGCCATTGTAGATTTCAGGTAAAACTTAGCAAACTATCCTTAGGGTTTGATGGTTTAAGAATGGCAGATACTTCACACTCAGTAGATAAAAACAATTTGACAAGATCAGTAAACCAGCTTAACAATGTGATGAGATTTGATGTAAATACCTTGAAATTTGCTCTGAATGAGGTTTGATCGCCTTGATTCACTCTGCTATGCTCTTTCGAAAACTTTGTAAGTGTAAATGACCACAAAAATGCTTTTAAATACACAAAATACCTTATCGGGCTCCATGCGGGTTAGGTCAAAACATTAAATGCACTCGGTTCACCTTTAACTGATTTACTCTCTTTTTTTCATTTTAACCGAGTAATCAAATTTCCTTCATTTACCAACTTGACAGGCTTCCTGTATTCACCGACTTGATAGGTTTCCTGTAAAGTACTTTTGATAGAATTTCAAAATTACTGAAGCATCTTAACTATGCAGATTTTGAATTTAGTACATAATAGAATAGGAACTGTTATGATTTTAACCTTCAGAGAATGCAGTCCCTTCATACCTTTGCTGATTAATTTGGAATAGGTGCACCTAACTCGATAGGTAAGGTTCTTTCTTCATTTGACACAATTTCCTTCTTTTTCCAAATCATCTTTAGTTTTTATTTTATTTCTTCAGTGTCTCCTCTAGGTTGATCTCTGCAATCTCCAGCTAAGTGTCCAATTTTGTGACAATGAAAACATGCCATGCCAGGATTTCTCCATGATCTTCGGTTGTTCATTCCAAACCTTATAAAATAGTTGGCACTAATATGTCCATATCTCCCACAACATTCACACCATATCCTTGTATTGTAATCCCATGGTACTACTGCATATTGTTGGTAAGGATTTGTGTGAGTTCGGTAACCTCTAGTATTTGCTCGGTGTGCAGACCACATGTAGTTCTTTTTCTTAAGCCAGCACTTCTCAGTACTATGTCCATATCTATTGCAGTTTCTACAAAACCCTTTGAATTTTGCCTTCTGATAGTTGTTAATAGACTTTGTCCTACATTGATTAGATGTGTGACCATATTTATTGCAATTGTAACAATAATCATTGGACTTAGTGATATTCGGTTGCTTACCTTTTTTAATTTGGCATATGTTGGTAGTGTGACCTTGATTTCCATAGTAGTAGCAAATAGGCTTCTTTCTTTTTATGTTATTCCTTTTTCCAGCTTGCTTTGATGATTCTCCTCTCTCGATAGTATGAATTCCTTTCTCAGTAGAATCTTTTCCTTTGTAACCGAGTCTTGCATCTTTGTTGGGTCTTCTTGTATTCAATTGCTCATCCAAAATCTTTGATGCTTCATAACTCTTTTTCAGTTTTTCTTTGGATTTCTTCTCTGTTTCAAGTTCATCGATCAACCTTGATACTTCAAGTTTCAATGTTTGATTTTCATCATTCTTCAGAATTGCTTCATGATGTGCATAACCTAGTTGATCTGTCATATTTTGTTGAATTCCAGTCAATGTTATGATTTCATCATTTTTATCAGATACCAAGACTTCAAGTTGTTGTTTCTCTCTTTGTAGATCTCT